>NC_068982.1:136635233-136642694 GCF_001194135.2 Octopus bimaculoides
GAGAAAAAATTCTTGCAGTTAGAGAAATGAATTAACTTGAGAGATTCAGTTTCAAAGTAAATTTTCTGATGTAACATTATATATAACCTCACCATTCACATTACTTCAACAAATTACCATCATGCCAATACAACACAATATTTTTTTTCTCATGTTAGTTAAATATGAATAGTGAAACTACCACGAGAATAAACTCAAGCTGTTCAAAATATCATACAACCGATGTTTCATTTTGTTTGCGTGCATCAAGATTTTTTTTCTTACAGACTAAAAAAGAACTGTATACTTTGAATATCAACTCTTTGATATTTTATGTTCAGTACAAACCATTATCTCAAAGGGTATAATGAAGTCATTGAAGGTGGACTTATATATATGATATATTACGTGTTTAACAATGAAATGTCAGTGCATATGCTCCAACGGATTAGTTATTGAAGATACAGTTTCCTTGCTGATATGATTTAAATATTTAATTTCGTAGCTAATGTATGTAACATCAAGTTGTTCATATTTGTTTCTCTTTTTTATTGGTTTGCTCAGGAAGAAGAGGTTATGTCCATAGCATACTCGGCTTCTCTGCAGCAAAAGTTTGGATTTGTAATTAACAAATGTCGGCCAACAGAATATCTAACGATATACATTCACGATCGAGTGTACTAGAATATGTTATAAAGATGAATTATCTCATCCACATTCACCACCTCCACTATCTCCTAAAATTATTTGAATTTGATTAAATTATTTTATTGTGGCTCTGTGGTACGTAGCTTGCTTACAAACCACATGGTTCCGGGTTCAGTCCCACTGCGTGGCATTTTGGGCAAGTGTCTTCCACTCTAGCCTCGGGTGGACCAAAACCTTGTAAGTGGATTTGATTGACGGAAACTGAAAGAAGCCTGTCGTATATATGTATATATATATATATATATGTGTGTGTGTGTGTTTGTGTGTCTACGTTTGTCCCCCAACATCGCTTGACAACCGATGCTGGTGTGTGTACGTCCCCGTAACCTAGCGGTTCGGCAATAGACACCGATAGAATAAGTACTAAGCTTACAAAGAATAAGTCCTGGGGTTGATTTGCTCGACTAAAAAGGCGGTGCTCCAGCATGGCCACAGTCAACTGACTGAAACAAGTAAAAGAGTAAAAGAGATCCGTCCTAGAACATTAGTAAGTGAATTACATGGTCTATTTCAGTTGTTCTCATCCGGGGTCCATATGACTCTAAGGGGTCTTCATAAGATTTTATAATTAAAATATATCTGCCATCCATTGGTTATATTAATACAATCCACAAAGTATTTTAGCTATTTGTATACACTTCCTAATAGTATTTAATTATAAATATATAATACGATTTTTTAATGAGTGAATTGCTATGATGGTCCATTTGATTAGAATAGAAATCAAAGGGATCAATATGTAAAATAGGGGTGAAAACCCCTCGTTTATTCTGCAACTGTCTCTTCTATTCCAGAGATTTCATTTTAAAAGATGATTAACTGGACAGAATTTGTTATTTATAATGTCACTGCTATTTAAATCAGCAATTTTTAAAAATGTAAACAATAATTTTACAAATCGACTAACAAAATTGTTTGTACGAGGCCTCTAAACTTTTCAAAACAACACTTAATATCCCTCAAATCATAACTTTTGTCTACAATTGATAAATTACAATTTTGACACTAATACTTTGTAACACTAAAACGATGGAAATAGCTTAATTATATTTTTATCTCTAAATCTGTTCTACCTAGGGCTAAAAAACTGCAATTCATTATCTCATTTTACATTGAGAGAAATGAAAATGGAGTGATATTTTGCTCTCCTCAAATTATTCGTTTCTTCTATTAATTACATTCACGAGGTTTTCAACGAAGGTAGTCTGTTTCGTAGTCTGGTTTTTCCCCCTTGTTTTCATAACAAAAGATTAACCGCAAAATAATTACAACTCCAGATGATTAAAACTTCTGTTCGGTTATTACTCGATTCTTTTAGAAGTTATTTTTATTTCGTCACCAGACAGAATCCTAATGAAGTAAGATCGTTTAGACGTAATCAACGTCTGATCTATTTAACAATAGACATTTTAACATGTTGATATCTTTTTAATCATTATCTTGAAGCTATCATATTGCACTGCGAAGCCATATTTTCTATATATCTCAGTCCATCAAATAAAGATATTATCCGTCTTATTTCCCATAGGCTATATGAAAATATATTACCTGATTACTAAACCGCATTTTATTCAAATTAATTTTTTTTTATATCACAATTAAGAAATAATTTAATCAAAAGATATCATCTCCGAAGTTTGTTCGTTTCTAGTATTTCCACACGCATGGAAACGTAGAATATTCTACATGAGAGCAATGAATGAGTTTGTGAGAGATTCATTTCTGCTTCTATGGAAGCAATTTTACTTTCGAATAAATTCATCAGTGCAAGATGGATCTAGTGATAGTTTAGATAGACGTATCTACACTATCGCGATGTAAGCTGGCATATTTTCTTGCTAGTAAAAATTAAGACTCTAACTTGAGGGATGAAATATCGGAGGTTATTTTAGCGTAATAGTAAGCACGTTTGATATGAGTACAAAGATGCGGCAGTTAAAGGTTTGTCTTAATAACTAATGAGATGCCGGAGCAAACTTCATCCCCGGCATCCGAAACTCTGAGTTTTATTGTGACAACCAAATAACTGTCACATATTATATGTGTGTGTATGTATGTATGTATGTATGTATGCACGCACACATATCTATCTATCCATCCATCTATTCATCTATCTGTGTGTGGTCGTGTGTGTGATTGTTGGAGAATAGAATGAGACAATATTTTAGCGTTCAGCTCATTATTTAAACAAAATATATTACCTAATTTCAAAATATTTATTTATCAAAGACCATAGAAATACAACAGTGATTATCGTGGTTTTTCCAATTTGTAGAAATGCTTTACGTACGCATCTTTGTAAATTGTTTTCTGTGATTTGTTTGAAAACGATATTGCTGTTGCGTCTCATTCCAATGATGAGTTGAGTTAATGACACTATATTACATATACCACGTTCGTCGTGAGATAGCTGTTTTTCTTATGAATCTAACTTGCTAAGTTGCAGCCATTGTGAGAAAAATCCGGAATGATATGCAAACATTAAGTACGATGTTATCTAACATGTAATTCTATATTCTATTGACTTCTATGTACGTCCATATCTTCAAGTTTCCGTTTTCTAGCGTCCTGGCACAGTTTCTCTATCGATGGCATCATTTGAAGCATCTTTGTCATACGCATCAGCTTCGTGAATATCTGCAAGTGGTATATTTTGTGGTCAACCAAGTTAACGATGTGTATGTGTGCATATGTGCTGCTGAGTATATGTTTATATATATATATATATATATAGGCAAATCAAAAATAAATACAAAACAGGTAAAGTAACAGAAGTCAATTAGATGTATAATGAATATATCAGACTGAAAATGACGTTTCAAGCATGGATCCTCGTCGCAAAGAGGAAAAAGTTCAGAGCGGAGGAAAAGGAGAAAGGAGTCGATAGTTCGGAGAAAAGCAAGCTTATTGTTACATGGCCTAAAATATGTATATCTATCTATCTATCTATCTATCTATCTATCTATCTATCTATCTATATATATATATATATATATATATATATATGTATCTATCTATCTATCTGTTTTTCTGTCTGTCTGTCTCTCTGCCTGTCTCTCTCTCTCTCTCTGTGTCAGTCTGTATGTCTATATATCTATCTATTTATCAATATTCTATCAACTTATCTATCAATCTATATCTCTGTATGTATATATACTTATATATATATATATATGTGTGTGTGTGTGTGTGTGTCTGTGTGTATATATATATATATATATATGCAGAGAGATAGATAGAAATATGAATATGTATTTGTCTGTGCGTGTGCGCGTGCGTGTGCGTGTGTTAGCTGTTTCTATGTATGTATGTATGTATGTATGTATGTGTGTATGTATAAATCTATGTATAAACGTAAGTCTATATAAGTGACATATAAATCATTACGTTATGCTTCTGCGTTTCTCATAGTCTCCAATAACATTAATATGTACAAACTATAAGGAAATGTTTGAATCGATATAGAGAATGATCAGTTATGCCACAATGATGAAATTATATTAAGACGGGTTAAGTATTTATAATAATATAAAATTTAACATCTATTTTAATTACTATTCTGAGAATATATTAAAGTTAATGAACCAAATTACGAAATAGTAACTCACTGTTGAAAACTTATTTGAGATCCTACCTATGTCACAAAATCGTTAATACGCGACAATGAATATTCCAGTAATAATCACTGACTGAATACTGATTCGATTATGCTTTATTTCCCTCGAATTATACTCGTAAACATAACTTGTATTTCCGTGACAAATACTAATATCAGGAGTAACAAAACAGGTATCATAAAATCCACTTTATCCGAACTTAACAAGAATTTTCTGCCGATAATCTCATGAGAAATATTTAATGGTGATATATGAAAAGTCGTTAATGTCGATATTATAGTAGCATTCTATTATGGCTTTAATAGCCGTTTTTATCGGTTAATTTAATGATAATTTTTATTGCCCTTTACACGTATACATCTGGTTTGAACCATTATAACATATTTTCAATCCATATGCCATTTGCTCATAAATAATATTTTTTTTATTATCAGCTTAGTAATTTAATTAAAACCACATTATCTATCACGCAATGGAACTGAACTGGTGATTATAATTCTTATAGTAACATTCTTAATGTTTCTGCAAAGCGCATCTTACTTTTAGCCCTTTTTTTTATCCTCTCTAGCTATTTAAGATATAAGGATATAAAAATATCCAGCTATAAATAATACTTAAATATTCTGTTTGAAGGGAAGCTAAATCCCATGAATCATGCAAATATGATAGGGTTTTACATATCTGATATAGTGAAGAGAAAATATTCAACCGGAGATTATCGAGTGAAATAGTAGTCAAAATTTCCCTGTAAGTTGGCTTCAAATCTAAAAACAGCATACAAAAACGATGACTCCAATACAAAAACGATGACTCCAATACAAAAACTTTCCTTGAATTCTGGGAAATGCAGTATAGTTGTGTATTCTGTTTTTACCCTAACTTCTAAAAGTGAAAGACATATTTCCGACGTATTACAAAACCTTAGTGAAATAAATTGTATGCAAATTTCAAAACAAAATTCGATTATTGCGAAAAGTAAATGGAATGTAGTGAGGTTAGTTTTCAATGCAAAGCTTATTTTGAATGCCAAGAATACCCTAGGCGAGAGTTCTGCGTGTTAAATATTGATAACGTGCGGTCATACGTACTTAATAGCAGTAAGTTTGAAACTAATAACAAGAGAGAGTAACACCCATTAAATGACCTAATCTAATATATAAAGAACTCAGTTATAGAGTATAGCTAATATTCATGTGCACGGTTAAAGGGAAAAGTTTCACGATTATAAGACCACCTCATCAGAACATACTCACAAAAATAGTTCGACAAAGCTTTATCACGTGATTTCGAAATTTAACCACTAGGTCTTATTTCTCGTCAGAGATATCCACCAAGTATTCAGAATTAAAGAGATAACTCACCTCGTAATAGTTCATGAGATGAGAAGGAAAAAACCGTTGATAGGCAAGCGCCATAATTCAAACAGTTAAAGTGTATATTATCAATGCAAAAAGATACTACAATGATATATTAATATATTAAGATATATTAAATACATTATACTATATAGGCGTAGGAGTGGCTGTGAGGTAAGTAGCTTGCTTACGAAGCACATGGTTCCGGGTTCAGTCCCACTGCGTGACACCTTGGGCAGGTGTCTTCTACTATAGCCTCAGGTCAACCAAAGCCTTGTGTGTGGATTTGGTAGACGGAAACTGAAAGAAGCCCGTCGTATATATGTATGTGTGCGTGTATATATTCGCTTGACAACCGATGCTGGTGTGTTTACGTCCCCGTAGCCTAGCCGTTTGGCAAAAGAGACCGTTAGAATAAGTACTAGGCTTACAAAGAATAAGTCCTGGGGTCGATTTGCTCGACTAAAGGCGGTGATCCAGCATGGCCACAGTCAAGTGACCGAAACAAGTAAAAGAATATATGTGGCTCGCTAGCAATTAAAAACCAAAAAGGAATTGTGTAGTTGTTGCATGTCTCCGACGAGAAACGAGATTATACTGATTGAATTTCGAAATTACTTGATAAGGCTCTGTCCAACTATTTCTTGTGAGTTTTTTCTCACAAAAGGAAGATCGGTTAGCTACGTGTGCCCGCTTCACCTAAATATAATGAGGTTAGTGTTTTTTGTGAAACATGTGTCACATGTTAAGCAATCGGTGCTATTTTGCACCTTTCATATATATGTGTGTGTGTGTATATGAAGAGAGATAGAGAGAAAGAAAGAAAGAGAGTGTCAGACAAACAGACAGACAGAGGCAGAGAGAAAGAGAGATAAGTAGATAGATAGATACATGCACATATACATACGCATAGACACCGACATCGACACACACACATATGCATACACACACACACTCACACAATCACATACATAGATATGTATGTATACGGAGAACTGTAGCTTCTGCGTGGATTCAACTTAGTTTATTGAGTATGAGAAGCCCTATTATATATTATACAGGAGTGCCCACTACTGGTGTGCGATTTCGGTTTTGTCGGACTTGGAAGTGAAATTTTTGGTGAAATACGAAATAAAAATATGTTCAGGGCAGAGTAATCGTGGTTCTTCTCCTTTTTTTATCTATGTTGTTTTTGTCTTTTCCTCTGTCACTAGGACGACAAATTATATTATTTTTTAATAACTGTTACGATTTAAACAAACTACCAACCTTCTTTAACATGTCACTCTTTGACATGGAGCCACGCATCAAGAAAACCTTAAAATTTAAACTGTACATGAATTTCAAATGAAAAGATAATTTTTTGTGAAACTAGTTAGCACTTTTATACACTGGAGGGACGTTTCTCCATGGATAACACGCTACGCGATATTGGGCCCATTAGAAATCTTTTATTTACAATTTCCATCATATTTTATACAGCATATGTATGAATATGCTGTCATTTCCGATAAATTTTTTGCTGCTGTAAAATGAAAATCAAGCCAATCAAAATTAAAAAAAAAAACTATACATATGTTTGAAAGGGAAAATTTAAGTATGAAAGCGAAAGATAAATGACACTATAGGATTTCTCACGTCGAAAAATTTCCAAATGATAAAACGAGGTGGATATAAACGATAAACCACTTTATCGGTGGGAAGGAATATTTCCTGCGAAGATATAGGTGCGCTCACCCACGCAAATATAAACACACATGCACGTCTGCATATATATATATATATATATATATATATATATA
>NC_068982.1:136643085-136643602 GCF_001194135.2 Octopus bimaculoides
ATATATATACAGGGAGAGAGTGGGAAAGAGAGAGTGGGGGAGAGAGAGAGGGAGGGACTTTTTCAAAAATTACGATTAAGGAAGACATTTCTAGAGTGCAGAATGGTACTAACTGCTCAGAAGGAATTTCACAAATTGTGTGTAAGCTTTAATAAATGTTCAAGCGCTTTCAGTTCTCAGCGTTATCAAGAATATGTTATTGCTACCGCATGTAGCGGAGTTGTTTTAGGTAAATTTGAAGATAATTTCCCGTTCAGTTTCGAATTCGGAGACCTTATAAAATATTCTTCTTTTGCCTTTCGAAGCATGTCGTTTTCGTCATTTATTTTAGAAAAGGGGAATGTTGTGAATATTCCTTGTGCACAGGTATCTAAGTGGTTGCTGCATGGTATGCACCTAAGCGAAGGATGTTTTATTTGGTGTCTATGCACATTTGAACGGTTGGTTTATACATATATGTGTGTGTGTGTGTGTGTGTGTATATTTGTGTATATGTATGTCTGCATCTCTATATATG
>NC_068982.1:136643990-136646798 GCF_001194135.2 Octopus bimaculoides
ATATATATATATATATATATATACACACATGCATACATATATATATATATATATATATATATATATATATATATAGTATTGGATTGCTTTTGTTCAGTCCACAGCAAGACCTCAGTATGTTTCCACCACCAACTACAGTCTAATATGGAGGCTCTGAATCTGAAATGATACTGGTTTTATGGACTTACTCTACCACACTGGCTCGACATGGATTGACAGAGGGGTGCAGTTTTTAGGAGTAGTTAAGTTGATTACATCGACCCCAGTACTCAACTGGTACTTATTTTCTCGACCCTGAATGAGTTAAAGCAAAGACGGTCTGGGTGGCATTTGGACTCAGAAAGTAAGAATGGATGAAATACCGCTAAGAATGGGGGGGGGCGTGTGCGCCCGCGCACCCGCGAGCGCGTATACTCAGAAAAGTGCACTTTTGTTAATTAAAAGTGTAGTTGATTGCTCACGTAATTAATCAGCCGTTACTGAAAATTTTGTATTTGTAACTTACTAATGAAACAATCATAATTACTTTTCACCTGACATTATACTAATTAACAACAGTTGTACAACATTATTTGCTAATTAAGCTATGTAATCACTGTAACAGTATGTCAATGAGATCTTGAAAATAGTAATATATATAACATCGATTCGAACCCTTTCCATACGGAATATACATTTATCACAGGAATATCTTCCTTGCACGGATCGTTCTCGTGACCAGTTAACCTTTTTTTTCCACGGCCTTAAAATGCTTGAAATTTTGAATTCAGTTCCAGATCCCGTTTTTTGTCTAAACTTTAAAATAATTATTAGCCTTACTTCACACAACACGTCCCATTGCACATTCCGAAGACATTCTATGTATACGATTATCACTTTGTACTGTTTATTATATTTTGTTACTGCCCTTGCTTCTTTTTCTATTTTATTTGTTGTTTCCGTTCTTCGCATATCTCTTTATTCATACACTTCGACCTAGTGAATTGGTGTTTTCTTATCATTGTACTTGTAATATTTTCCCTGTTCTTGTTCGCCTATCATTCTGTTTCGTTATACACCAGCAATTTATGCTGCTGACACCAACAAATTAAATAATTTTATTGGATGGTGTCGAAATCGTAACGATATTTGGTCTATAATTAATGAAGGATGAATCATAACTGCGTTTATTATGTGTATCCTTCTCCCGTTCTGTAAGTTGCCTTGTCGATCGTATGTGCCACAAATTTATTAAAATGATATACTTCTTCAACTATTGATAATTTACTTTAAAAAATCTGAAGTACATCCAATTTTATGTAATTAATTCTGTCTGTAAATTAATGGAGTGTCAATACTTGAAAGTGTATAACGCTATTTATGTATGCTTAGCCACATTTTCCACCATTGAATCGTTAATTTTTTTGCTTGATTTGTCTAACATATATATATACACGTATACACGTGTGTTTCAGTTGCTAGTCGTTACCAAAATACAACATAAACTATATGTCTTACTTTTCCTAAACATTATGCCCTCGATTATAAATCCGTTGTTTAAATGACATATATTAAATATTATATTAAATAATACATATCCGGATGATATTTTAAAATGAAAATTAATAATAAATTCCAGATAATGCATAGTTCTTTAGTCATTTAGTATTTATTCCAGTTAATGCATAATACTTTAGTCACTTAGTATTTAAAATGCAATGTGTGAAAAAAGCAATTAAGAAAATTGCTACAACTCTAACCTATTTCGACTTGTTTTCTGTTATATGAATAAGATAACAAACGAATTACTATAAATGCATATGCACAACATTGTGTACTAGTTTCTCTTGCTTTTTATTTTAATGCAAATGATTTCAAGCAAAAAACCTCGAAATAGTTATCAATGTTTGTCTTTGCATGAAGACGCTAAATGACGAATACAATGTACAGCAAGGCAGTAGACTTTACCGGGAAGTAAATATCGCAAATTAAATTTACTCAGTAAAACACACAGAAACACACATACATACATACATACATACGTACATACATACATACATACATACAGATTGTCTTAACGAACGCAGCAGTATAATTTTTACCTGCAAACCTCGGTCACATGATCTATTCTCAAAATACAAATAACAACCCCACCCCGCTTTCCCCACTAACATTCATAAGTTTTCATTCTTATCTACTCTCACTACCGCCATATATTAACCAACAGTATATCTTCCCTTTAATTCCTTATTGTCATTTACATATTTATCTGAATTTTTCCTTACCTTCTAAAAACTTTTTTCACTTATTTCACCTATCTACCCCTCCTACCCCTCTCTTTGTAAACATACCAGTACATACGCCAACATACACCTCCACTACTTCATACTGTAAACACACTCGCAGCACACAATATACATTCCGCCACGATTCTTCTCCATTCTTTCTTGCTTTCATCATGCATATATATTTTTATTCCTCTTGACCTAAAACATTTCTCCACCATCTTCCCTCCATATTATTTTTTCTAATACCACTCCCCTTGCTAATTTCTGTAATTCGGTCAAAACAGGCCTTTTGAATACTACCGGTCAAATGACTGTGCTTAAATTCTTCATTCTTTTCACTCCCTTACATTTTCTTCTTTTTTCCTTCTTTTAATACTTATTCATCTCTACATTAATATTCTTCTCTCCTTCTGTGCTCTCTTCACATTCAGATTGAATCTTCCATGCGTTAACATGTTCCCCCTTGTGGCAATGTAAACTTTCATTTAATCAAGATGTCCTGGGCCTGAAGAGTAGCCTGTGGTATACACCTCGCCTGGAT
>NC_068982.1:136647158-136651249 GCF_001194135.2 Octopus bimaculoides
AGGAAAAATATACTGTAATATACATCTGGAAGATGCAGGAAGGACTTGTCCCAAATGCTGGCGCTGAAAGTTTTATTGTTTTCTACTCTAAGCACAAGGCCCGAAACTTTTGGATAGGGGGCCAGTCGATTGAATCGACCACTGTATGCAACTGGTACTTAATTTATCGACCCCGAAAGGATAAAAGGCAATGTCGACCTCGGCGGAATTTGAACTCAAAAGGTAAAGACAGACGAAATACCGCTATGCATTTCGCCCAGCGTGCTAACGTTTCTTATTTCTTTATTGCCCACAAGGAGCTAAACATAGAGGGGACAAACAAGGACAGACAAAGGAATTCAGTCGACTATATCGACCCCAGTGCGTAACTGGTACTTAATTCATCGACACCGAAAGGATGAAAGGCAACGTCGACCTGGGCGGAATTAGAACTCAGAACGTAACGGCAGACGAAATACCGCTAAGCATTTCGCCCGGCGTGTTAACGTTTCTGCCAGCTCGCCGCTTTGCGTTGAAAGTTATATTGACACCAGAACAGGATGCCATTGTATAATGCTTAAATTCCTACACTTGCCGTTAATATATAGGATTAGATGCTGCAATTGCTTTGAATTCAAGAGCGCACAACACTTCAGTATCTTCTCAAAAATACTGAGACACGTTCATGAGGTGGATGCAGATGTCTTCAAATCTAAACTTGATCTCCTACTCTCAAGCATTACAGATAAGCCAATTTCAACGCAGGAAGCAGGTATTAGGGCTGCATCATCAATTCCGTCTTTCACCAAAAGCCAAATATTAATGTGCATTAATGAAGGTGGAGGAAAACCCGCTGGTGGTGCCTCAGTATGACCACGGCCCGCGGGCTGGAAATGTTAAGTGAGTAAAGAGTAAAAGAGCATAATTGTGTTTTCGTATCGTGTGTGATGTGTGCGTATAAATGTACATGTGTGTGAGTATGCGTTTGCGTGTGTGTGCACGTGTGCTGGACAACAAATCGTTGGAATTTTATATTCAAATTTCCTTCAGTATATTCGGATACTTTTTTACTAGATGCATATATAATAATAATAATAATAATAATAATAATAATAATAATAATAATAATAATAATAATAATAATAATGGCGATTCCGATATCGACTGTAAATTAGATTAGTTTCTTTTGCAATAATTTGGCTGCCTTGCAATTCTTTTCCACTATAGGCACAAGGCCATGAATTTTGGGGGAGGAGACCAGTAGATTAGATCGGCAGCAGTACGTAACTGATACTTAAATTATCGACCCCGAAATGATGAAAAACAAAGTCGACCACAGCGGAATTTGATCTCAGAGCATAAAGACAAACGAAATACCGCTAAGCATTTCGCCCGGTGTGGTAACGCTTCTGCCAGCTCGCCGCCTTGAAAAAGTTAAATATTATTTTCTACTCTAGGCACAAGGCCCGAAATTTGGGGGTAGGGGCCAGTCGATTAGATCAACACCAATATGCAACTGGTGCTTAATTTATCTATTCGACCTGATGAAAAGGAAAGTCGACCTCGGCGGAATTTGAACTCAGAATGTAAACACAGACGAAATACCGCTAAGCATTTCGCCCGGCGTGCTAACGTTTTTAACAGCTCAACTTGCAATTATGCGACTTATTTAGGTACCGGGGGACTACAAAGATAAAACGATTTGCAATTTGAGGCATCAGTATCCGTTACGATAAATACTCTTGATATCTTCAATGTTTATATGTATCGTATAATCTTTTATAAAGTCATTTCAACATCTGAAATCTTAAATAACTGTAATGCACTTCATAGGTCAGCTCTGATCTATGCATTGACTTGTGGTTATAAATTTACATCTCTATGCTATAACCTGTGCACTTTCAATAAGAATGTCTATTATTCATGAACACTTTGACGAAGAAAAAGAATCGATTACGAATTATCTTCGTAATTTTTCACACAATAGATATTTTGGCTTCAACATCTGTAACAGTAATGGCTGACGACTTAATGCATCTTATTTCTGCATTTTCATGTTAATATCGATATCGATAGTTAACCCGTGTTTTCATATTGTACTGCATTTTTAATCGTTCAACAGAAATATTCCACTAATTGCATTATGTTTGAATTGCTCGATTGAACACTTAATATCATTATTTAATATGCTTAATAAATGTGCGTTTCTGAAAACAATATCAATATACGGTTGCACAAATGTCGATTTATATAGTCATATATACATATATGTGGAGGCGCGTGGCTTAGTGGTTAGCGTGTCAGCATCATGATCGTAAGATTGTGATTTCGATTCCTGGACCGGGTGACGCGTTGTGCTCTTGGGCAAAACACTTCATCTCACGTTGCTCCAGTCCATTCAGCTGGCAAAAATGAGTAACACTGCGATGGACTGGCGTCCCGTCCGGCTTAGGAGCACATGCGCTATTGAAACCGGGAAACCGGGCCCATGAGCCTGGTTAGGCTTTAAAAAGGTGCATTTATTATTTATTTATATATATACATACATACATATGTAGGAGGATAACAGAAATTATAGAAGGAACATGCGTGTGTGTAAGTATACAAGTACCATATGTATATATGTTTGTGTATGTGTGTGCGCGCGCGCGTGTGCATTTAAACCGATGGTAACAAGAAAAAATAAACCAGCACAGTAAACTACCACCACCAACGCAAAAAGAAACTGGAGTGATACTGTGGGAATAGATAATAATCTTTTAAATATAGAAATCAATTACATTAGAGCAGATCAGAGCCGCCTCCAGTAGTTTGTGAATCTGAGAAGCGACGAAAATATCTAATCCAGAGCTGTAACCCTTGTTTCACAAATGTCACAAGCGACATGCCAATTTGGTCATTAAATCACCTTTGGTTCTAAAAGAAGGATAAAATATGGAAAAGGTACATAAAAATGTAAAGGTTGAAATCAACGGAACCCGATCCAGGTTAGGTAAATATAACTTTTTCTTTATACTATAAAAGAAACCATCTTAGCTGCAAAATTCGGAAAAGGTATATACTAAAACTTTCTCTCTAGAGAAGACTCGAAACAACATATGACACCTCATTTTCCTTGTTGCCACTTCATAAGAGCGCGTTAAGCTAATAAATGCCAGAAAATTGCAAGATACAGAAATAATTTATTCTCAAACGCATGATAATGCTAATACAATAGCATAAAGAGGATAAACTATCCTGGGGATAGTTACCGGATAGCCATGAGACTCGAACTCACACCCTTGTGATTACGTGTCAAGTGCTTTACCTTTAAGGTATACTGCCCAGTAACGAATTAAAGCCTGATTTATAAATCCTAAAATTGCAGAATAATTCGTTACTGGACAGTTTAGCTTAAAGCTAAAGCACTTGACATGTAATCACAAGAATGTGAGTTCTGGCCGGTAGCGATATTTTCTGCAATATATGGATAGATTATCCTGTTAGTGCTATTGTATTAGCATTATCATGCGTCTTGGAATAAATTATTTCTGCATCTTTCAATACAACTCAACACTTCTAAAGCAAATTTTATTTACTTTCATCGTAACCAGAACATTGCATATTTTGAAGTTCAAAATGTTGTATCTGAGCCGTTGCCTATATCTTTGCACTTAAGTTTTATTTATATTCAGGTTTGCTCAGAAGAACGAAGTATTTCATTCCAACGGTCTTCTTTTTGTTTAAATATTTGACGTGAGTCGTTTTTGGCATTTCTTGTGACGTCACTGTGATCTGTAACAGTGTAATTCTTATGATGTGCCGCATGTACATTTTATTTAATGCTTTTTCTTTTATTCTCTTACATGTTTTTAGTCATTTGACAGCGAGCATGCAGGAGCACCGCTTTTAGTCGAACGAATCGACCCAGGACTTATTCTTTATGAGACTAGTACCTGTTCTATCGGCCTCTTTTGCCGAACCGCTAATTTACGGGAACGCAAACACACCAACATCGGTTGTCAACCGATGGTGGAGGGGACAGACACAGACGCACAAACATATACATGCATATATATGTATATACATATATATGTATATATATATATATATATATATATATATATATATAT
>NC_068982.1:136651259-136654810 GCF_001194135.2 Octopus bimaculoides
ATACGACGGGCTTCTTTCAATTTCTGTCTACCAAATCCAATCACAAGGCTTTGGTCGGCCGGAGGCTATAGTAGAAGACACTTGCCCAAGGCGCCACGCAGTGGGACTGAACCCGTAATTATGTGGTTGGGAAGCAAGCTTCTTACCACATGCCCACTCCTGTGCATAAGTGCAATTTATACCTGCATGGGGTTTATTTTCTAAAATACATGAACATAGGTTAGAAATCCTCTAATTAGACAGTAGCTGTTATATACTTTCTATATAGCATGCTTGATTTTAAGTGTCTATGTTCCACATCAACTCTACGTAAACAATGAAGGTTTCGTAACACAATGTATTAATAATTTCTGTCCTACAAATATACGAGATTTTTACGGCCAAAATTCATTTCAGCAATGATTTTATTATTTTTTTTTCTCGATCGGCGTTCATTTGTGCTAAAGAACAAACACAAAGTCGTATGTGAAACATAGTAGCGCTGTATTACTTTGATACAGAAATCTCTGACTCTAACAAATACACCTTTCAAGTTCTCAGAAGGTAAATTACATCATCCATATCAGAATCTACAAGACCTCAGTATTCGTAATCCAATCTAAAGATCTCTGCTATTGTTTTTCTATATGTGCTATAATCTTCGTATACCCAAATCTCTACAATCATATTGTACTGGGAAATTTTCAGTCACACACATACATCATATATAGATGTGTGTGTATGTGTGTGTGGGTATGAATGTGTATGTGTCTGTGAGAGAGAGAGTGTCTGTGTATATGTATTATATATATTACATTGAGAGACAGACAGACGAACGGATGGATGAACGGACGGCCGGATAGACGGATGGTTGGACGGACGGGTAGACGGACGGACGGGTGGACGGAAGGACAGACGGATGGACAGAGAAACAGACGGCATACAGGCAGACAGACAGACAGGCAGACAGATAGACAGGAGATAGATAGATAGATAGATAGATAGATAGATAGATAGATAGATAGATAGATAGATTTTTGTATATGCATGTAGATATATATATGTAAGTGAATGTATCTATGTTCCAATTACTATTATGCACATAGGAAGATTAAAATGAGCGTTGGGACTGTATTTGGTAAGGTGGTCATAGGCTGGGGTAGATTTTTATGCTTCTTTGAAACAATTCCTTTCATATGCTCAATTGTATTTTGTATTTCTAGAGACGAAAACAGCAGAACCTGTACTTTATAGCTACTACCAAAAACTTATGAATATTGTATGTACCTTCAAGCATTGCAATAAACAGTTGAAACGTTACTGATTAGAAACCTAATTCATTTAGTGTAATTAAGTATAAATTAGTACATTATTTTGTAAAAAATAAAAAGAAACTCGCCTATTCAAGAAAATTAAATACGAGGCGAAGTTTATTTTAGGTTCTGTAACAATTTTGGTTCATATCTATTAACCCTTTGAACCCTGACCTCCTGAAACCTATTTTACTATATACCTGGGATCCCACCGGTGCTATGGTTTAGAGCGGTGTTGCGGTACAGAGAAATATAAGCCATCTACCGGCAAACCGGTGTTACGGGCTCAAAGTGTTAAGCATCGATTCAACCGACTTCTGCATTGCTTTGAGGCAACACATCAGTGAGTCAGCATTGCCATTACACACAGACGAATGTCAGTAACTTTTTACAACGATTTGAAATATAGTGAATATAAGCGATTGTATTTATTCGAGAGCATTGATACATACATGCATGCATACAATTATATACGTGTGTATGTGTGCGTATGTGTGTACGTGCATGTGTGTGCGTGTGTGTGAATGTGTTTGTATACCAATTCATTTTCCGAAGTAGAAAAGTTAATAGCACAGGAACAAATGTGTTGTCGCATGAAGACCAGAGGGACTGATGATCACCATCGAATAGACAAGATGACATTGAAAGATTGTAATGGAAAGACATAGAATTTTAGCTACGGCACGACTAGTTCACAACAGTTGTTTGATTTCGTGATTAAGATAATGTATGGAACCATTTAGAGTGGCAAGCAATGACACTGGTTACATTAGATGTAGCATGAAAAACTAGACGTGTGGAATTATATCATCTGGAAAATTACAGGATGAATTGAAATAAAGAGAAGATGCTAACACAGAGACAGTTTATCGTCATTGTTGTTCATTGTCTACAAGGTAACTTTAAATATTCATTATACGAAAAACGAGTAATGTGCATGATTTAGAGGAAAATGCAGACCAAAAAAGTCATCTATTATCCATAGATATTTTTTATTCATATGGACAGTACAACGATGACATATTTGCACTCGAAAAATCTGATAAATTCCCCAACAAATATATATGAATTGATTTCTAGATTATGACTTAATAGGGTTTATACTTTATAGGAAGGTAAATTTTTGGAATCGGTTGGAGAAGTGATGGAAGACGTGAAGAATAGAAGTTACGAATTTTTAACCATACTGGAAATAGTTAAGATGAAAGAAACTGAAGTGAAGATGACATATGTAGAAAGAATATTTTAGAAAATTGGAATTAAAATACAAATCAAATTAAATGGATTATAGTAATAATCACGTAAGTTGTAAGGATGATGTAGTACACAACTGAGATTAGCAGATGAAGTAAAGAAGGGATTAGAAAACTAGATGCTAAAATATGAAAAGTAATAGACATGAACAGTGCTACTGCATCTAAAAAAAAAAGTGATGCCAGTAGAATGCATGTTCCCAGTACCAGAGTGTGAAAATAATCAACAAGCTATAAAAATTGAATAAAAAGTAAAAATTATGTTGGCTGATACTTAAAAAATGATGTATGCTGCCTGGTGGAAATAAAGAATAATATTCTACAAATTGAAAGCTGAACTGAAAAGAATGATAGAAGTGACAAAAATAAATGGCGGGACACACTGATGAATGGCCTATTTATTACAGTCTGGGTAAATGGAATAGATAATTAAATATTATTGGAATGAATGGAAAGACTAGATCGTAAAGTAGTGACTAAGGCTTTAATAAATGCAGGACAAGAGCAACCCCTAAGAAGTAATTAAGTGAAATATAATAGACAATACAATAGCTACCGTTTTGTAGGCATTGTGAAATGAAAGAAGAGTCCGCTATATTGTAAGTGCAGTACAGTTGCAGGGAAGAGATTCAAAAGTGACAGGATAGCAGTACCTGATCAGTGCAATAGACGTTGTGCGAGACATAAGATGAACGGAATAAAATTTTTACGGGCTGACCCAATAAAAGGATCAAATATTATAAAGATACTTTTGGAATTGAACAACTAATATGATACGGGGATGTAGTGAGATAAGACCTGATGTTGTTATTATTGAAAAGAAAAACACCTTGTTGGATAATTGATGCAGCATCAAAATTCGAGAAAAGAGAAATCTGAAAAATGTTGGGTATGAAGAAGTCCGAAAATCTTTTATGCGCATTGCTACCTAACCACACGTGTTTGTCTATCTTCACATGTCTGCGTAAATATATGCAAGCAGCCATGAATACACGTATATATACAT
>NC_068982.1:136654999-136655813 GCF_001194135.2 Octopus bimaculoides
TATATATTTATCTTGTATTTCTGGATGGCCATTTTATTTTTATTTTTTGCCATATAAACCCACGCAATAGTGTGTGTTTATCTGTTTCAACACACGGTTTCAAATCTTGCAAAACGAATTGATATATATATATAGGTTAGTAATAGGTTAGGCGAGTTAGTGGTTGGAATAACCGTCTAAGGGATAAGAATATCCGTTTTTACTACCGGTATAAATTACATATGTTAACCCTGGGCATACATATGCAAACATATTATGCTCATTGGATACAGGCAATAACAAATTAAACAAAAGTTTACAAGGAATGAAATTTAGATTAAGCCGAAAATGGAGAAAATTCTTGATCAACAAATAAATTGACTACCAACGATTAGTAGTTTTTGATACAAAACTTTATCATTTCTAACAGCCGTTTCTGCTTCCAATGTCCTTCAGCGCTGCCAAAGAAAATTATGAGAATAATATTCGCCATATTCCATACCACATCTGATCTGGTACATCGAGCTTCATCAGAGTGAAGAAAAATAGAGAAACTAAAAGAAGAGAAGAGATAAGCAAAGGACCTCGAGATGAGGAAAAGAAGGCTTAGTATATTTGAATTATGCCATTTATTTTTTGAATTTTTCTCCGCTCTCATGAAGCTTCATGCTCCAGATCGGATGTGCTATAGAATATGACGAATATTATTCTCAGAATTTTCTTAGGCAGCGTGGACGGACATTGGAAGCAGAAACGGCTGTTAAAATTTATAAAGGTTCGTATTAAAACATAATAATCGATGGTAGTCAATTAATTTGTTGATCAAGAATTTTCT
>NC_068982.1:136656342-136659590 GCF_001194135.2 Octopus bimaculoides
GTGTGTGTGTGTGTGTGTGTGAAGCATCCTCGATTATTATGTGTGGGGCACAGTTGAGCGAGAGATCAACAAAATCCTTGTAACACCAAAGATGAACTTAAGGCAAGGATTATGGCAGCATTCGCCAGCTTGAACAGGGAGACGGTCCAGAAGGGTTGCAGAAGATTTCAAAGTCATCTGGAGGCCGTAGTTGAAGCTAATTCCGATTTTATTGAGTAAATTTACGCTTTAGTATTTCAAGATACTTTTATATAATTTTGGTAAATATATCCGTTAAAATGAGACATCAGTGTTATTTTCAGTTTTGCGTAATTTAGGTGACAATTTGTTCACTGAACACTGTATGTGTATATGTGTGTGCGTGTGTGTGGATGTGTGTTCGTGTACGAATGTGTGATTGTGTTCGTGTATCTGTGACAATACATGCGCAAATATGTGTGTACGCCGGTGTGTGCATCTGGAGGCATCCATTGCATAAAGTAAATCTGTCCACATTTCTAACGTGTAAATAGTCGCATATGCATTCCGCGGAAGTATTCCTCGATCCAATCTCTGTATGATATCAGTTGCCAAATTAATTATGTATACATCATATCAGGTTTTGCTGATAATCAACTTGTTCATAGAGTTCCGATACTATAATATCTGTCGAAGTTTGCTGTTCTACGTTATTTGGAGATGACATTATCGTATGAAACAAAGTAATTTCAAAACCGTAGAATGTTTGTATTTACATTTCAGCGACATTTTGTTGTTGTTTCTGACAGGTTCACCAACCACATAGAAGCTTTATCGTTGTATCCTATGCATGTGTATTGTGGAGTGTGAGTGTGTGTGTATGTGTTTCGCTGGGGAGAGAGAGATAGCCTTACGTGATACACACGGACCCGGGTTTCTGGTTAGTAACCCGTCATCAGCGCGTGACAATCACCAGCTAGCGATGAGAACTCATTCCAAACGCAAAATATTATATGCTTTTCCAGTGACAAACTGTCGCTGATCTCGAAACAGGTGAAACAAGCAATAATAAATCTCTCAGCGAGACGTAAACAGTAGGAGCACGGAATCGTGAGATGGGAACGAAGATTTCCCTTCATAAATATTAATAGGACACAGACATTGCGTCGTTAGCCAGCTGGAGGAGATGTCTTCCTGGGGTTATAAACAACAGTGGATCCGCCACATTTAGGTGGCAAATATACTTCACAATATATATATATATATATATATATATATACATGTATAAACGTATGTATAATATGTATAGAAATGTATGTGTATGAACGCATATATTTATATATTATCATCCTTGTGTAGGTAGAAGGCATGATTTATATATAATTAACGAAATTAACATACGAGACGCAACCATATGAATAATCGCACACACAGACTCACACACGAACATACATGTAAATGTTTGTGTTCGTGTGTGTGTGTGTGTGTGTATGTGGTGGTGTGTGTATCTGCGTATGTATGGGTATGGATAAATGTATGTACTTATGTATTAATACAAGGAGGTGCTGAAAAGTTTTTAGCTTTGGATAAAAGAAATTGCAGGAGGATCTGTTAAATATGATTTATTCAACTTATTGCCCTCTCAGATTCACACATTTATTGTAGCAGTCCTTCGGTTTTTCTAAGCCCTGTAAATGAACTCAGAGATTTAAATCTCCAACCGAGCCTTAAAAACCATAAAGCTTAAAAGTATTCAGTAGCTCCTCGTTTATGTTCTTTAAATATTTGGACGACATGGCCTGCTCCATGAAGCCTCGCGTGTTGCTATAACAACACAATACCTCAACGCACACATATGTATAGGGCTGCATATCGCTCTGTGCGCTTTATATGCAGGTCTGTGTGTATGTGTATATGTTTGTGTGAAGTGGGGTGTATGTATGGATGCACCTGTGAGTGATAATCTAATAAGTTGTACTCTACTCAGAGGCATAGCAAACTCCTGACTTTAAAGACGAAGTAAACGTTCTAACCATTTCTGAAGTTTCTTGACTTCAAAAAAGTTTGAAATCGTTCGGATTCGGAGGTAAATTCTAGATTAAGTGAACCAATAATTTTATGTTTAATGACATTAAATTCATACAACTTAGAGTTTCTTTATTTAATAGAGTTATATTTCGTCTAGATCAGTGGTTCCCAAAGTGGACGGTACTACCCCTCTGTGGACGATCAAGAGAGACGTTGAAGAAAATCGGGGCAATAATAAGGTGACTAAGTGGGGGCGATGGATGTAAACACCACCCCCACCAAAAAAGGAAAGAAATAATGGGTCAATTAGATTAAGTTTTATTTGTGAAATACTGTTGTTTTGAATTTTCTGCAGAAAGTGGTCTACATTTGTGGAGGTGGACGGGGGTTAAGAACAGTAGGAATGTGGCCCGAGTGTCAAGGGGCGGCAGTCCGAGAAAGTTTGGGAACCACTGGTCTAGATTTTCAAGATAAAGTTATTTTGTGAGTATTTATTTATATTGGGTTTGTGCAAAATGTATAGAAAAGTTTTGATTTAATGCAGCGAAAATAATACTCCTATCTTATCTTGGCACAAAGCCAGTGAATTTGAGGGATGAGGAAATCGATTACATCGATTCTAGTGCTGAAGTTGTACTTATTTTATTCACTTCGAAACGATGAAAGGCAAAGTCATCCTCGGCGACATTCCAACTGAGAACGTAAATTCGGAAAACAATCCGCTAAGCATTTTGTCCGGCGTGCTAACGATTCTGACACTTCATTGCATTTGCAGCAGATATAGTAAAGTCATTATGTGAAATACATATTTGTTTTACGGTCCTTACGAATGTGCATTTAAACTGCTTTACAAAATGTATTCCAATGAATATTTAATATTCCGCCGAGGTCTAATTTGCTATTCATACTTTCGGAGTCAATAAGTAACAAATGAGCACAAGGGTTAGTACAATCAACTTAGCCCCATCTCTGAAAATGTGTCAAAATTTGTGCCTTGTGCCAAAATTTGAAACCACTTAATATTCAATGCTCTTTACAAGTTCCACAATGATCTGTGACTGATTTCAATTTTCTTCTTCCTAGTTAATGTCGAAAGGGGTTCAGTCAAATTGTTCTAGTCATATACTCGTTTTCCTACAAAACAACAATCAGCACTTATTTAGAAATACTACATTTCTAAATATCTCAGAGAGATTTATGCAGTAGTGATACGATGAAGTAGTTGTATACTGTCAACTTAACGTGACACTCCCCTGAAGGGA
>NC_068982.1:136659600-136664089 GCF_001194135.2 Octopus bimaculoides
AAGTAGTTGTATACTGTCAACTTAACGTGACAGTCCCCTGAAGGGAATAATACTACTGTTGGTTAGACTTAGGAAGCTGCACCGCTTCCTGTCGTCCTTGACACATTTCCTGTATCCTTATGTTTACAAGGGCGAGACAAGCATCTCTACCCAGGCAAACCTGCATCCAGAGACATGTTTCTGAGTCTTTGCTCGTCATCAGTCTGTAGTAGCATGACCAGCTATTATTCCCTTCGGGGGACTCTCACATTAAGTTGACAGTATACAACTACTTCAACAATTAACTCCCTCTACAGATGTGTGGATTTTTAACAATCTAAGAAATAAATTAAGGTAAAAGATTAAAAATGCACATATTTTGAACCAGGTGGGGAATTCGATAAATGAGGAACAGTTTTTTACTTTATAATGTGACAAACTATTATTTGATCTATATAAGGTGGGGAATTTGCAGAATCTTTAGCATCGGACAAAGTGTTTGGCGGGATTCCTTCAGGTTCTTTACCGCCTGATTTCAATTACCACTGATGTCGGCTTTGCTCTTCATCTTTTCGGGGTCGATAGAATACGAACCAGTTGAACATTGGGGGTGGGGATCAATATTTATTGATTTTCCCCTTCTTTAAAATTACTGGCGTCTACAAAGATTAAATTTATTTACGCAATATGAGAAACAATACAGTATTGTTTTGAATGTGTCAGAAAGTTATTTAGAATTTAATGAATTCTGTCACTGTATTATCATAGAATGTTTAAAACTGCTGTGTACAGCGTTAAAATTACTGGTTTAAACTATTTTGACATTACTCATTTTGATAATACTCTTGAGTATGAAGAGAACGCTTCTTAATCTAAAACTTTTCTCCATGAAATTGTGATATTGTTGTCATAATTACTTAATGTTCATTATAAGTAATTAACAAAGAAGTCTTGTCTTTTCTTCTGTAACTGTACATCAGGTCATTTCTAGACGAAGTTACTTTTGCATTTCACCATGTCTTGGTCGACAAAATAAGTACAAATAGTCAAGACATGTGTAATTTGATAGAACCACTCGACAGAGTGTCAAGCAGTATAGTAGTGGAATTTAATGACTTTTATGTTATAATTTCACATCCTGTCGAGGTTAAATTTGGCTTTCGTCTTCCCAATATTGATAGAATAAAGACATTATGACCAATCCGTTAACATTCCTGGCTTTGTTCTTAATTTAGAAAACATTATATTCGTCTGTCTTTATGTTCTGAGTTCAAATTCCGCCGAGGTCGAGTTTGCCTTTCATCGTTTCAGGGTCGATAAATTAAGTACCAATTACGTACTGGGGCCGATCTAATCGACTGGCCCCTCCCCAAAAGTTTCGGGCCTTGTGCCTAGAGTAGAAAAGAATTTAGAAAACATTATTGTTGTAGAGGAACGAATGAGGGAATCACTAAAGACTCGGAGAAAATACTTTATTTAATCACTTAATCAAGTTTCTTTAAATTCTTAATTGAAATTTTACCCCGGCCGACTTTACCTTTCATCGTAAAGGGTTTGACACCAGTCGCCCAAAATATGTGTCCTTATGTCTAAGTTATTAACGATTATTATTAGTGAAGGAGTGGTGAATGACAAAACCAATAGCGTACTGGAAGAAGTGTCTAGTGGTATTTAGTTGCTTCCCTTTAAGTTCCTAATTCGAATCCCAAAAGCATCGATGTTGCCTTTCATGATTTTGAGATCGAGAAAATAAAATACCAGCGACGTTATGATTCTATATAACAGAACGATGTGTTTTCGCAGTAAACAAGACCTCGTGATTATACTAGGCGTTAATTTAAACGGCAATATAAATCTCAGCTATGACTTTGTCTTAGTGTCAGAAGTAATTACTACATTGATCTTTATGCGTTTTTATAGAACCTGTACAACGATAGACTAATTGTCTGCCATTGTTTAGGTCTGTCATTTTATACCACAAGTCCAAATTTTACAAAGAGTTTTGATTTTGCCATTCTTTCTTCTACCCCTGGATCGATAAAATAAGTACTAAAATCAAACCGGAATCAATATTCATTGATTATAAATCCATCTATCAATAGATTTATGGCAATGTTACAATTAGTTTCCTAACCTTAGCACAAAACAACAATATTTTGGACACGAGTAAATTCCATTATCTTTTGACTCCTACACATCTATAAAACATATTTTATGAACGCGGACAAATTAATAGCAACATCAATATTGGTGGTAAATGAACAATAAACGTGATATGATGTAACATTATGTTTTAAGATATATTGTCAGGTATTTAATGGATTACGTTATCTAATCTATCAACCTCAATAATATAAATTTCTAACTTTGTCATAAGGCCGCAAGATTGTGTAGATAGATATGAACCGCAAAAGCAACCTCAATCTGTGTGTGTGTGTGTGTTTACGTGCGCGTGCTTATGTGTCTAGCGAAAAGCCACATCAGGTTTCTTTATAAACTACAAGTGATTTTTTTCTGTTTTTTTTTTCTCTCTTTTGTCATATTTAACGTGAACATATTGTGAATTTTAAATTAAATTAAAAACCGGAAAACCTGAAAGAAAAACGTTGCAACATTCTATGGATTCAGCACAAAAAAGTGGTATAAAAATCCCGAAATGTTAGCACCAACCAGTGTGTAGGCATAAGCAAAATTTAGGTTAGCGAAAATATGTTTGTGACATATCTCAACTACTAAAAGGCAAATTCACTGCAGTTACCCTGAAGAAAATATCTCTCTTATGGTGAAAAGGTGTGGAGACACCCGGTTTTTTCAGCGTCGCCATCTATAAGGAACAACAGTGACTGATTTGGGCTGATTTGCGCTGGTAGATTGTTATTTTCCTCGATTGGGCGATCTACCAGCGCAAATCAGTCAACGTTGTTGACTGAAGTTTACATAAAGCTATTGCTTTATAAGTTTTTTTCAGAGAGGCCACTCTTAAGTATATCCCATTGAAAAGTGTAAAAAACTCGAAATGTCGATGTCTGGGATTCCAGATAGATGGAGACACTGAACAAACCAGATTCTTCACAACTTTTTACCATAAGGGATATTTTCGTCACGATAACTGCAGTGATTTTTGCATTTTTGCGGTTGAAATATTTCAAATATATTTTAACTAACCTAGATTTTACAATAAAAATCAGTTATCTTTATTACAGGGTATCAAATATTTTCTTTCGCAGTTTTATCATTACTAGTTTTTATACAGCGGCAGCTATCAGAATCATTAGAGCATCTGGTAAATGCATAGAGGTATTTGTCCCGGGTCTTTACCATTCTAGTTCAAATCCCAATGTGGATAAAATTTTCATTTCAAACCAGTGGAATTGGTAAACTAAAGTTCCGGTCAAAAGTATAGAGCAAGCCCCCTACTCAAAAATTGTATCTAATCCAGAGTCAATATCACTTCCATTATTTATGTTCCTCCATCTGCCTTTTATTTTCCTGTCAATTGCATTTAAAGAATTTTTCTAGAAACTTCTTTATCATTAATATCTTTTGCATGTTATCGATTTGAGTAATTAGACAGTGCTGGGTTTCCAAATATCTTTAATGATTTTTCTACAAACTACTTTTTCCTTAAGATTCAGTATATTATATCGATTTTACGTAATTAGACAATGTAAGTTTCGAAATATTTTAGACTTAATGTTTTCCAAATGCAGAAAATATATATTTCTCATCTTCTAAGAGTTATATTGAAAACGCAAGTGCTAAAGCTGCCTAAGTAACCAGAAAATCAATGTCACTTACATACTTTTAGCAGCTGGCTCTTCAATTATTATTTACCTTTATAATTAATGCAGTGGATTTGAGATAACAAAAAAAATAAACAGAATTTAAAATCATGTTCCTTGTGATCATACTGCATTAAATATTCAACTAAAATCGTGTAAGAATGGCCGGCTGGGAAATATTTGTGCATAAAACAAGCTGGAACATCTGTTATCTATCAAACACTTTTACTAAATGCAACAGGAAAATGCAACTACACAGAGCAAAAGTTCCCTTCGAAAATATCTGGAATTTGTAAAATAGTTCCTGTAAGAAAGCATCTTTAACAATCAGAAAGGCATTACCGAACGTAAGGTAATATCTTTTGTCATTAATCTTTCGACAGCCATACTGTGGCACCGCTTTGAATTATCTTAATCGAACGAATCGACTCTAGTATTTTTTAAAAGCCTAGTACTAATTTTATCAGGCTCTTTTTGACGAACCGTTAAGCTACGAGGACATGAACAAACCAAAACTGGTTGTTAAGCGTGAGGTGTGGATAAACATACATATACACATACACACACACGTATACACGTATATATAATATATATAAATATAGAGATAAATAAATATATATATATAAATACATATATACATACATATATACATATATATACATACATATATATATATATATATGAATATACATACATACATATGTATATATATATATATATATATATAT
>NC_068982.1:136665421-136671005 GCF_001194135.2 Octopus bimaculoides
TATATATATACGACGGACTTCTTTCAGTTTCCGTCAAGCATGTCCACTCACAAGGCTTTAGTTGAACACACATGTAGAAAGAGACATGCAGTGGTTGGGAAGCAAACCTCTTACCACTCACCTCCGCCATCCTCAGCCTATGAATATAATAACTATTTTACAAAATGTCGTATCTTTGGTGTTGGTTTAACTAACCAGTGAATTTACAAAATGATTACTGCCAAAACTCTATTAGCAGGAACTTGGATGCGTAATCAGGTGGCTGTTTCTATCGTATATATGCATGCAGCTTCTCCTTATATAAGCGTTGATAACTTTTGTCTTTTCGTTACGCGTAATGAAATTCCTAACTGAATAAGGGAGCAGGTCGTCTCAAAATAGATAACAGAAGCGAATTCATAGTAACTGGGTATTTTTTTAATACATAGGACTGCTTTCTTCAGTAAAAAAGAAAGAAAGAAGAAACAAAACAAAAATGTCATTTATCTTGGGGAGAAAATATCATTTCTTTCCGAAATAACATCAATTTGAGGACTGCAATATTTCATTCTATATTTACAGTATTTCATTCCATACCCAACTCTCCAGGGCCGAGAACTTTTCAATCAATTATATATATTGGCGCAGAAAATCGTACATCTTGAGATAGCGATGAAATGGGATTACATATTTATATAAGTGCTTGTGTGTGCGTACGTCTGTACGTATATATCTTGATACTTTGATCGTACATATATATGTGCATAGCTATATAATATATACATACACAAACGCACGCACGCACACATAAACACGCACATATATATGTGTGTGTGTATGCATGTATATACATATACATATGTACATATATATATTCATACATATATATATATATTTATATATATATATATATATATATATATATATGCATATATACATGCATATATATATGTGTGTGTGTGTGTGTGTGTGTGTGCGTATATGTATGTATGTATGTATGTATGTATGTATGTATGTATGTACGTACGTATTATGTATAGATTTACTCTAATGACTGAGAAAACCGCACGCTATTTGTATTAAAGAATAATAATTTTGAGATTGTCAGTTTAGAATTTTCTTTTCCTTCATCAATAGTTACCTATATAAAATATTGTCTTTGCTCTTTTTTTTTTCCGATTCTTTTGAGCTCATTTTCTCCGTTCACCATGTATGAATTTAGTATATCATACAAACGTACATATGTAAATATATTTGCGTATAATTCTAAATATCGCTAGACGTCTTGTATATATGTACTTATCTCATGAATATATTCAGTTATATTTAGCTATACACATCTGTATATATATCTATGTGCATCTATATGTGTATATCTGTATATGCATAATTATTTATATGAAATCTGATCCTGTATATGTGGTTCTCCATATCAGATTTCTCATGTTATCACGTGGATCTAATCTTCGATTAAGACCTCGTAGTTTATATTCAAATAATTTGAGTACTGGCACGTATCATCTATATTGAGCAACTCTAGCTCTGACCTTTTGACTGTATGTAGTTATGTGCGTACGTACGTATATATGTACGTATGTATTATGTTTGCGTGTAGATGTGTGTTAAACAAGCCAGACACGTTATATTCAATTTGGTCTTCCTGCCTATCCTCACTTGTGGTCATAAATGTTGGGTAATGACCGAAAGATTAACATAGCGAATACAAGAGGCCAAAACTGGACTCCTTGGATGGATCTCTGGAGTGACGTTACTCGATAGGGTACGCAGATCCGAGATCAGGGTACTTCCCCTAGTCGAGTCGCGATTTTTATACTTTGAGAGGATAGATACCTAACACTATAGACATGTGATTAGAATGTCACAGGAAGGAACCACAAGACGTTTCCTTCAAGCAGGAGAACTAGAGGTAGATAATATCCATGGTCTCTGTTGGATACGATCAGAAATCAACCGGAAAGTTTAAAGCTGACTGCTTATAGAGGAGGTGCCTGATGACTCTACTCCCAGGAATAAAGCGTAGAAGAGATGGATGGTTGTAGGTTTATATGTATGTATGTATGTATGTATGTATGTATGTATGTATGTATGTATGTATGTGAGACGTTGAAAATTCTGTACAATTATATTTGACACGATTGTGTAGACTCAAGGTGGGAAAAAAACGTTGCCCAGTAATTGTCCCAGAGAACATATCCTCCTTACAGTCCACATGTACTAAAGCATACCGAGCGTGGTTCTGAACAATGTCATCGGATTGTAAGGCACATGTTTCTGCTTGGTTAGACTTCAACAGTTACGAATGCGGCTCCAATCAGTCATAGCCCAGTAAGAACTTCCGTTCCTAAACACCAAAATATGCATTTGCAAATAATGCGTTTGCTGCTGAGATTGCAGGTGACAGATTAGATTTCAGTTGTTCTTCATTCTCCTCCGCACGCTCCCTTCATTCTTCATAGTCTGCAAGACTGACAGCTGTCATTTCTTGATACATACTGAAACCCCCTTCGGTCATGACTGACCATGGGATTGCACCTAGAAATTTGCCCTCCCAAGCACAAGTCCGGGCAAAGTTGTTTATGGAAGGCCAGCAGTCGCCCATGCATACTGGCCTCCCCTCTCCACGCCACCAGTGTAAGGCAAAGGCCGATACAGCTTGGCACCTGTGACGTCGTGACTCATTTCTACAGATGAGTGAACTGATATATACATACTGATTTCTTGATACATACATACATACATACATACAGACAGACATACATGCATACACACACATGCATACATACGGTGATAGATTGTCATTTCAATTATATTTACTAACAATATCTACCGTTGGTTCTGCGTAAATTCTGTTTTTTTCTAATCATGGTAAAGCATAATGAATAGGATTTAAAACATTCTTTTCTACTCTAGGCACAAGGCCCGAAATTTTGGGGGGAAGGAGCCAGGCGATTAGATTGACCCAGCAACTGGTACTTGATTTATCGACCCCGAAAAGATGAAAGGCAAGGTCGACCTCGGCGGAATTTGAAATCAGAACGTAGCAATGGGCGAAATACCGCTCATCATTTCGTACAGCGCGCTAACGCTTCTACCAACTCGCCGTCTTCATAGGATTTAAAACATGAAAGAAAGACATTCCAACCGCGGGATTCTCGTTGTGTGTATATTGTGAAATATGTGTGTGGGTGTGGGTGTCAGTTTGTGCTGTACTATATTGGTGTGTGAATGTGTGTGTCTGAGTGTGTGTGTTTGTGTGTGTGTGCACTTGTCTTTCTGCGTGTGTATCTTGATATATATTGTTTAATATAGTCCATATTTAAAAGAGTAGCATGTAAACCGCGAGAGATTTTGCTACTGTTTTCAGCGGGTTGAGTGACCTTATATAACAGCTATTATTAATCAATATTTCTCCTTCTCATTCCCGTTTCCTCTCCCCAACTCCATCGGTTTTACACTTAATTTTGCACATTTTCATTGTAGGTTGTTGAACTAACAAATCCTTCCTCTGCAAAGTGGTCGCCTTGAGAGTTAGTGTGAAACATATTTAGGAAAGGTGATGATAGATGTACATTCTGTTTTTTACCCCAGGAGGGTCGATACGCCTATGATAATTAAAGCGTGTAGTGTTTGCCTTTATACAACAAAACTTGCTTCGAGAAACGAATTCACATAAAAAGTCTTGTAAACCAAATAGAAAATCGAAGCACATTTTATTTATTACCTCAGCCTTAGCGAAGGCGGAGGTATTGTTTTCAGTCATGTTTGTTTGCTTGTTTGTTTGACCGTCGACACGATGAAACTTTCAGGGATGTTTGGCCTCGTGACTGGCACGAACAGATTAGATATTGTGATCGATTTTTTTTTATTACCCATAATTACAACACATAATTACAACACATAAAGACAATACAAACGCGACAAACACAAACTCGAGGAACTAAAAATACAAAACGAAGATGAAATCAGAAGAAAAACTAAAATAACGAATGGCAATATGAAAGAATGAAAAAATGAGAAATGGAAGTGATGTTACCTGCCCCTTCAAGTAACATCACTGACTTGCTTTTACACCTGTCCTCCATAATATCTATACCATATCGTGTTTTTAGTTCTTCGTATCCTATTTCTTTCGGTAATTTGTCCATATTATGATTCACCTTCCATACCTCAAAATCATCGAATTTTAAAAATTTGATTAACTGTTTTTCTGTTATCAATATCACTGTAATTTCTCCATACTCGTCGTCGTTAACGTCCACATAGACTGTATCTTCCCATTTCTCCACTATCTCACGCAGTTCTTTCTCTTTTTAGATATTGTGATCGATCCGATACCGGACAAGAATTCTGGATTATTTTTCCTGTTTTTTTTTTTTTACTTAATTTTCGAGAGCGGCCAGTTTCATTTTTAGTACTCTCGTTTGTGAGAACAGTCGAGTATTTCAGATATTCTCCTTTAAAAATCATCTCTGGCTAATCATTGAGAGGACGTTGGTGTTGCCTTGGCGGAGGTTTGCACTCTCTGCATACATTTGTTTTATTTTAAAATACAATCAATTCTGTTTTGTTATAATTCCGTCATAAAGACCGAGCGCTTATTAAGCATTTGAAAGATTCAAATGAATACCGCTCAACATGTAAAGATTCTTCATACGAAAAGGTAAATATGTAAACACGAAGATAGATAGATAGATAGATAGATAGATAGATAGATAGATAGATAGATAGATAGATTGCTGACCACTATATTTATATATTTTTTCTCCTTGTTTCTCTCCTTATTTCTTTCTGTGTTCTTTTCAGTTGAAGAGCGTAGCTCGAAACGTCAAAGACTTTCTCTACTCCTGAGCGTTAAACTAATACATCCATTTGTTGTTTACACCACCGGTCTTCGTCTGTTGTTTTTTCGTAAATTCTCCCATAGATAGATAAACAGACAGACAGACAGACAGATACATACACACATACATATACATAGCCAGATACATAGATAGAGGTATACATATATACATACATACATAATTGTATAAATGCATTCATATACACAGATCTACATGCAGACATGCAGGCATACGTGCACAAAAACATAGAAACATTCGCATACATTCATTACAAATAGAACCGGAAACATTTCTAGATCTATAAATATATTGTTTGCTTCGAGACTTCGAGACTTCGTGACTCTACGAATATTCTATATAAATGACATGTCGTCTATCTTATCGATTTCTCAAGAGGTTGCTTGACGTGTTCCTTGAGTTTAACTGAAGCACTTCGAACTTAAATAAGAATTACCCTAAATTTCACACGTCGAAAATTAGATTTGCATTTATTGAATTACTCACATACAAACACACACGTGCACGGACAGACGCTCGCACACATGCACATGGATGTGCACACACATAGACACACACATACATACATACATACATACATACATACATACATACATACATACATACGTGTGTGTGTTTGTATGTGTTTAATGCTGTTGATATTAGGGCCAAAAACTACGTTCCTCACTTGTCAGACGTCGAGCTCAACTCATCGTACTTATATGTACGTATATATATATATATAT
>NC_068982.1:136673625-136674634 GCF_001194135.2 Octopus bimaculoides
ATATATATATATATGTATGTATGTATGTATGCATGTATATATATATATATATATATGTATACTTTCACACGCTCACACAGGATGCGATAGGTAAATTGTCACCATTTTATATTTTTAATTTCGTGCATGTGCTCTGTTTGTTTTTGATTTTGTCGACTACACAGTATACCACAGTCAATTGAGCATCATCTGTAAGAAAAACAGCACCATGACGCAGTTCACTCAGCCAGAAAGGTGGAAACGACATGCAGTACTGCTTGGTATTCGCGCTGGAAGCTCCAATACGAACAGATAAAATAACTGGTGGCTTGCCGTGTCCCGGAAACATGTACCGAGAGTGGTAAAAATCAAACATCCAGTCAACATCATGTTGTTTGGAGTGACGACCAGCGATGGCGACATTATGCCTCCATTCGTCTTCCCACCTTACTCCCCAAACTTATTAATTATTATGTGTGCGGCGCAGTTGAGCGAGAGATCAACAAAATCCTTGTAACACCAAAGATGAACTGAAGGCAAGGATTTTGGCAACATTCACCAACTTGAACAAGGAAACCGTCCAGAAGAATTGCACGAGATTCCGAAGTCATCTGGAGGCCGTGGTTAAAGCCAATGGCGATTTTATTGAATAAATTTACCGTTTTGTATTTGAAGATATTGTTATGTAACTTTGGTAAATATATCTGTTAAAATAAAATATCAGCGTTATTTTCATTTTTGCATAATTTAGACGACAATATTTTCACCGCACCCTGTATATAATAAAGTAGGCTGAAGAATTTGAATATTCAATATTTATGTTTGTTTTATGCTAGGTTATTCATAATAATTGTCCGATAAGTGTTACAATTGTAGTAATTGCATATTCCTGCACATTCAAATGCAGCGATTTATGTATTATTAGTACGATCTATTCAGAGTATATAAATATGACGTTGTTTAAAGAGGAATTTTCATCCATTACACAGGCAGACACACACAGACACACACACACACACACACACACACA
>NC_068982.1:136674772-136684391 GCF_001194135.2 Octopus bimaculoides
ATATATATATATATATATATATATAACTTAGATGACTTAGATATGTTTCGACCAACGATTTGTCTAGTTCATGTCTAATTTAATAGTACCACCTGATAGGATTAGCTAATTCCTTTTTAAATAAAATTTTGTGGTATCATGACCCATTCGAGTAGGGAGTTCTTGTAGAGTAAGTTGTATCACAGTATAGGTGGCGGAGATCTGGCAGAAACGTTAGCACGCCGGGCGAAATGCTTAGCGGTATTTCGTCTACCGTTATGTTCTGAGTTCAAATTCCACCGAGGTCGACTTTGCCTTTCATCCTTTCGGGGTCGATAAATTAAGTACCAGTTACGCACTGGGGTCGATGTAATCGACTTGATCCCTTTGTCTATCCTTGTTTGTCCCCTCTATGTTTAGCCCCTTGTGGGCAATAAAGAAATCAGTATAGGTGGCTTATCTAGTATTCCTTGAAGAAATTTGTTCAGATTCCATTTAAAGGTGATGGGGTCCTTTTCTTCTTTCATCTCTTTCGGGACAATGTTAAATAGTGGAAGGCATGTTGAAGAAAAGAAATTGTGTTGCTCGCAATCCACTATCGCCCAATGTCACTCACATCTCAAATAATTAAAGTGTTTCAAAGGTTGCTAAGATCAAGAATAGCTGGCTTCATGGAAAGCCACAATCTCCTAAATTCAAACCAGCATAGCATCCGCTGCGGCATGGACTGTCTAACACAACTCTTACACCACATCGACGGTGTTCTTAAAGCCATGTGATTAGGTTCGAACTCTGATGTCATATACCTTGACTTCAGTAAAGCGTTCAACAGAGTCGACAACAATATCCTACTGTCAAAATTATCAAATGTTGGAATCCGTGGAAAACTACTACACTGGATTGAGTATCTCCTGGAGAATAAAACGCAACTTGTTAATCGGTGGAATCCACTCAAGCCCCCCAAAAATCACCAGTGGTGTCTCTCAGTGGACTGCTATGGGCCTGGTTCTCTTTATAGTCAGTATATTTCCAGCATCATAAGACACAGAAAAGTGACAATATTCGCTGATGACTCCAAGCTCCAAAAAGTTATCAATGAAGAAGAAGACCGAACTGAACTCCAGTCTGATATATATGCTGTGAGTCATTCGGCAGACAAAAACAAAATGCAACTAAACGAGGAAAAATTGGAGCTGATGCATTTTGGAAGAAAGACTATGGTAAAACAAACATACTCTCTTCCTTCAGAGGAACCTTTCACAGCATCTAATATCAGAGACCTAGGAGTAATTGTTGACAAAAATCTCAGCTGGAGATTAGGTTGATATAGCCCGTAGGCTGAGTTCCTGGATCCTATGAACCTTCCGGTTCAGAGAACAAGGTATCATTATGCCTCTTTTCTTCTCCTTTGTACGACCACCCCTCGAATACTGCTGTCCCCTGTGGTCTCCCCATACAAAACAAAACATTTCGAAAATTGAATCACACCAGAGGGCATTCACTAAAAGAATTAAGGGCATGACTGATCTCGAATACAGGGATCGCGTTAAAACATTGAAACCCTATTCTCTGCAGCGCCGCCGTAAGCGATACATCATTTGAACGATGTGGAGAATATGCCACTAGCATTGTCCAAACGATCTTAACATTAGTTACAGAATTCATTTAAGGCTAGGACCACGGGCCATACGTCTCCTACCCAATTCAATATCACAATGCAACTTTTCATACGTATGATTCATCTACGCACAGTCTAAAAGTATTTCCTACTCCAACTGTATCCTATTTCTATGAAATGAAATATTAATGGCAACCTTCAATGGAAGCATGGCAAACGCTTTTGGCTTTAGGTGCAAGACTAGATCTCTGCGAATATCAAGGAAAATATTACATAAATAACTCACGTCTAAACCCTTCAAAATCCTGACACTAGCTAAAATCTCAAAAATTGCAGTGTATTTTTCATGGCACGCTCACATATATAATACTAAAGCTATAACCAAGGGACTAGGAATTCTCTCTACCACCAACATTCATAGCTAAGCTAACATTCATTTCTGCCTCGATCACACGCTGACATTTTAATTGATAAGTACGCAGAAGTACTTTCTACATTTAAAGTACGGTGTTTCAAATCCTCACACAAATATCACTGAAAGAAACCAGATGCAGGTTATTGGGCTGATGAGCAAGTGTTCAGTCACCAACACACTAAATTGATTAACAACAAACCAGCCACATTTTTTCTTGTTGGTTCTTTTATTTCTGCCGAAATCTGCTCCTCCGAAGTAGCTTCATTTTCGCCACCCAAGCACTACTTGGTTGGCACTCATCCCACTTATACTTCATTTTCTTGTCACTCTTACAAGATCCTACCTCTCAGGTTTCACCAAGGACTTAATCATTCCACAATGATTAAATATGCACTGTTTTTCTTATTTTAAGTAACTTGTAAAAAGAACAGGGCCCAAGGTGTAGAACTTGCCATATCTCATTGTCCAATGTTACATCTTTTAAAATATATCTACCTTACAGCATTCATTGTAAACTGATATCAGCTTTATTTAAGCTGGACAAGTATCGACTCTCGGTTTATTTGCAAGTAGGTAGGAAGAATGTAGCATGATAGTAAGAAAAGTATAATATTTAGTGAGCCAAACCAACAAGATGACAACTCACGTTTCTTGCAGTGACACTTAACAACTAGACACAATGTAATTAAACTGTTTCACACAGATACTGTCCATGGCTGAAATGATTATAAAGCATAATCTAGTCGGCTTGTAGTTTGATACACCTCCAGCGTTTTTCTCCAACACTATAGGTGTTGTATAAATTACATTTAGGCTGATGTTTTTTTACGCAAAACATCGTATTAATGGAAATTGTGAACAGTTATGTCAATATTGTGTCTCTGGCTTTTATTACATAGAAAAAATCATTTAAGAATCTTTTATTGAAATAATTTTTTGTTGTTACAAGAATGGCTTCAGATGAATTATGTTTAGATAATAAGATTTTCGGTATTTTTTTCACACTAGGTAATTGTTGAATTTACCTCAGTTTAATAATGTAATCTATAAAATTTCCCAAAATATTTTAACATTCTCTCTGGAACCTATGTTATTTTATTGTATTTCCTCTATTCATCACGCCGTTAGTGTGGAATAAAAACAGTCAAATAGACCTAATTACTATCTATTCTGTTTTTGACAATGCGGTTCAAGAAAAAGAAGCATAAAAACGACCTACGGAATCGTAGGTTTTTCTTTAAAAACATTTAGTCAGGAATGAAAGCAATACATTATGTTCATTTATAAGGCGTCAAGATAGATGGAATGGAAAAAGATGGACGGGAGATAGATGGAAGGAAGAAAGATGGGAGGTAGAAAGACGCCCTCAAAATGGAGAATTGGTTCAAATACTTGGAACAGAGGTTGGTTGGCACTCCGTCGGTTACGACGACGAGGGTTCCAGTTGATCCGATCAACGGAACAGCCTGCTCGTGAAATTAACGTGCAAGTGGCTGAGCACTCCACAGACACGTGTACACTTAACGTAGTTCTCGGGGATATTCAGCGTGACACAGTGTGACAAGGCTGACGCTTTGAATTAGAGGCACAATAGAAACAGGAAATAAGAGTGAGAGAAAGTTGTGGTGAAAGAGTAAAGCAGGGTTCGCCACCATCCCCTGCCGGAACCTCGTGAAGCTTTAGGTGTTTTCGCTCAATAAACACTCACAACGCCCGGTCCGGGAATCAAAACCGCGATCCAATCACCGCGAGTCCACTGCCCTAACCACTGGGCCATTGCGCCTCCACTTGCAACAGAGGAGTCTTTGTTAAAGTCACCCAAGATTCCAGGAGATGTTAAACAAACTGACTGATGAAGTTTAACATCTAAATAGGCCAGCGTGCGATTTGAATTCTGAATACTAATAACCAGAACAGATACTGCCAGGCATCTGGTCCGCCATTTTTTAGAATTCTGTCAAACGGTGCCCTCTATTGATGGATTTGTAACTTCTCATTGATGAAATGTAAGATGACCTCAGCCGAATTTTAACTCGGAGCGTCTAGCTTTAGAACATTTTCAACGACACATTCTACCTGACTCTTTAATGACTACAAATGTTCGGCGGCTATGTCGATATTGATTTTTTAAAACTAGCAGCAATTCCAAATTTCTCTGCCGGGGTGCATAGTCCATTAATTTGCATCACCATTTATTACCGATAATTATTTCTTCTGTACCTGGGGAATGAAATATAAATTATGGCTTGCATGAATATATGAAAATTCGTTTTTTATTATAAAAATATTTCAAGTACTAGTTTAAAGGAATAAACTACAATATCGTGCATGGTAATATATTAACTGAGAACGCAGATGGCGGGGTGGGAGTGGGGTGGGACTAAATACTGAAAGCCACTTTGATTTCTCTGCTGTTGCTCATTCCATTTCATACATATGACATGCATCATAATTTGTATTTTGTTAATATCGGTGAATAAGAAACACACAGTCAAACTGGCCAGGATCAGAACGCAAGGATCAGAACACAGGATCAGAGCACAAGAAATTGTATTCCATTTCCTTTTGATTTTCCATAGTGGAATACAACTAACTTACTTGGGAAAGGGCCTACAACATCCTTACTAAAATCCTTACTAAACTATCTGCACAATAGATACACAGTATTTACACAAAGGATGCATTTTAAATCCCTCTCAAAAATAATCAATAATATACCAAATACCCATTTTCTTATCTCTAATCTAAGTGTACTTTTTAGATTCGTCAAATGATATTCATTTCGTTTCTCTTCTTCGTTATTCAGATAAATTTAAGATTCAATCGAGATTAATGCAGATCAGTTCTCAGTTAAAGCTAATAAGCTTTAATTTCAATTGATTCTGCCGTTGGTACAACATGAACGTCATAATTTTCTATGTGCGCCGTACTTGAACCTGGAACAAAGCATTTGTTGTTAGCCCGATATTCATCTTCGAGAATTTTAGCAGATATATTCTGTGTGGTAAGTAGCTTGCTCACCAACCACATGGTTCCGGGTTCAGTCTCACTTCGTGGCACCTTGGGCCAAATGTCTTCTACTATAGTCTCGGGCAGACCAAAGTCTTGTGAGTGGATATGGTAGACGGAAACTTGAAGAAGCCTGTCGTATATATTATATATATATATATTTATATATATATATATATATGTGTGTGTGTGTGTGTGTGTGTGTGTGTGTGTGTGTGTGTGTGTGTGTGTCTCCCCTCCACAACATCACTTGACAACCGATGCTGGTGCGTTTGCATCTCCATAACTTAGCAGTTCGGCAAAACAGACCGATAGAATAAGTACTAGGCTTACAAAGAATAAGTCCTGGGGACGATTTATTATATTCAACTGGCTAGTAGAAAAGTGGGTTTAATTTCGCTCTTAGTACAAGCTTTTCATTTGAATCAAAGTGTGATGAGATCATAATGATTTCCGTATAGAAACAGAAACGTATTGCAAAATATTAAGTGATTGGGAAGGACTTGCATGATCATGACGTAAAGGAAATAGGATTTCCAGTATTTATATTGTTTATTGTACCTTATAAAATCTCAATGCATTTTTCTTTTATAAAACGGTATTAGTATTTGAGTTGAATTAGATTTTATAAGATTTTAGAAAGCACGTAAACAATTTCAATTTGTTATGGTTTATATTTATTTTAAGTCGACAACAGAGTTGGTGGAGTTCGACAGAACTGTGCATTGTATTTAATTGGGATGTTATTTATCCTTAAGGCATCACTATTGATTTTCTATAGAATTTAGAACCAATACGGTAAGCTATGCCGTATCGTAAACAAATACGTTTATGTAAATAATGCGATCGAAAACAGAAGAAAACAGGTCATGGGTACATTTGCACATTTCAAGGACTTTTTAAGCTGTTATTTTTAATTACCACCATCTAATTATTGGTTTCTTCAGTTCTAAATTTAAGCCCTAAAATTCACTCCATAATTGCCCTCAGGCATATGGCGCAGTGGTTAAGAGCGCGGGTTACTAACCCCAAGATTCCAGGAAGTGACCTGAATAATAATAATAATAATATCGAAAATACCTTAGGAATGAGAACCTAGGTTGGAAACTTCCCCAAGTCAGTATATCAGCCGAAACGTTGTGTTAACAACAAACAAGATGTGGACAAATATCCATCAAATGTAAATAATGTATTGCTTTTCTATTTTTGCACAAAGCCAGCAATTTCGGGGAGAGACTAAATCGATTACATCAACCTCAAGGCTCAACTGGTACTTATTTTATCGATACCAAAATGAAGAAAGGCTAAGTCGACCACGGCGGAATTTGAACTCCAAATGTAAAGACACTAAATACCGCTGGGCGTTTTGTCCTGTATGCTAACGATTCTGCCAGCACACCGCCTCCTAATACCTAGCTGATAATTGCTATTTAGATTTGTTCAGTATATTGTTTCAACGATTCATCAGTAGAGATTTCAGAGCGGCGGATAGCACGTTTAGAATATGTAGTGCTATTTGTCCCAATACTTTGTACACTTCAAATCCGGGTGAGGCTAATTTTACCTTTCATCTATGTTAATGCAAGTGAAAAAGCATTAAAGTTTCAGAGTTATTGATCTTCATCTGTCTGGAGTAGCTTGGATTTTCGATTTCCTTCAGCTTTTCAAAGACGTGCACTCGCAAGTCAGACTACTAGAACAAATCTACTCCCTCCGATATATAGAAAACAGAATATAATTCATTCACTGATATTGCGGAAAACTGCCTCTCTGAATAAAAATCCTGTGAACACAACTGAAACAGTATTAAACTAAAAAGGCTATCTATGTATCAGATTTAACGTATATACACTATTCACAAAAATGATGTTGTAGGTTTGTCTCTGAGAACATCATCTGACGGACGTGCTCTGTTGGGGAATGAGATAAACACCATCCCAGTACTGACCGTCGAGAAAGTTAGATACATTTCACCTTCTCTGAACCTTTGTAATGGTGTGTACACACTAGTGAGATTCCTAGAAGAATGGGTAACATTCAAATACAACATTCGGTAGAGCTGCGGAAAACCGCCGAGCCGGTTAAAAATTCAGTGTGCGTAATTGAAATAGCTTTGAATTAAGATAGCCATATATGTAACTTAATTAAAAATATATGTATATAACAATAGCTGTGTGGTAAGTAGGTTGCTTACCAACCACATGGTTCTGGGTTCAGTCCCACTGCGTGGCACCTTCTACTATAGCCTCGGGCCGACCAAAGCCTTGTGAGTGGATTTGGTAGACGGAAACTGAAAGAAGCCCGTCGTATATATGTATATGTATATATATATGCGTGTTTCTGTGTTTGTCATCCCAACATCGCTTGACAGCCGATGCTGCTGTGTTTACGTCCCCGTAACTTAGCGGTTCGGAAAAAGAGACCGATAGAATAAGTACTAGGCTTACAAAGAATAAGTCCTGGGGTCGATTTGCTCGACTAAAGGCGGCGCTCCAGCATGGCCGCAGTGAAATGACTGAAACAAGTAAAAGAGTAAAGAGTATGTATATATATATATATATATATATATATATATATATATATATATATATATATATATATATATAGGTTAAATATGACACATATGTCTATTTTGCTTTTTATTGTTAAAAGCTCGATAAGAAACATCAACCAAGGTTGATGGATTAGCGAAAGTGGGAAAACATTGGACCGGCTCTCTTACATTTCTTCCAACACTTTGCATTTTGGGTTCAAATCTCGTCACGGCCTACTTGAATGAAAAACGTAATCACGTCATCGTATCTCACACTACCACCTGGAATCTAGGATGTCTTTAACAGAAGCCATTCAGTTGCAAACATTCAAGTCGTGGTTCTAAGTTGAGGATATCTTCTACCCGTCTCCTCACCAGTCTTGGAGGCCCTTCAAAAACTCATGAATTTTGCCATTTCCTCCTGACTCAAAAAACAAATACATTCGAACACCTTTGGTGCTGTTTAATTATTTCTGGTCTGGTTATTATATAATAACATATAAAATTACCAAACATTAATTAAATTAGTTTGGTTAATTTAATACTCCATTTTCAAGTGATTTTATATAATTAATTATGACAGGGACAAGGGGATGTCGTGTAAGTGTGATTGTTATATGTATATGGGGAGAGCAGGATGAATCCGGTGAGGTGTAATTTTAACGACTACCCAACGAAACATTTGATTCTATAAAGATATGTGGGAGGAGGACCGTTTAAATATCCAGCAATTTTATTATGTAGATTAAGTAAATGAATTGGAACGTTATTTTAATTGAATGGTTACGTTTAATGTGTGTTTGCTGCGATCAGTTTTTTTAAATGTGGAATATTATAACGATTTGATAGTTATTGCGTTTCTCTTTTCAGAATTATTATAAATAAATCATCCTCATCATATTCGTCATCGTCATTGCCATCCTCCTCCTCATCATCATCACCATCATCATTATTATTATGTTAGTGGTTAGGGCAGCGGACTCGCGGTCATAGGATCGCGGTTTCAATTCCCAGACCGAGTGTTGTGAGTGTTTATTGAGCGAAAACACCTAAAGCTCCACGAGGCTCCGGCAGGGGATGGTGGCGAACTCTGCTGTACTCTTCAACCTCAACTTTCCCTCACTCTTACTTCCTGTTTCTGTTGTACCTGTAATTCAAAGGGTCAGCCTTGTCACACTCTGTGTCACGCTGAATATCCCCCGAAAACTACGTTAAGGGTACACGTGTCTGTGGAGTGCTCAGCCACTTGCACGTTAATTTCACGAGCAGGCTATTCCGTTGATCAGATCAACTGGAACCCTCAACGTCGTAAGCGACGGAGTGCCAACAACAACAATTATTATTATTATTTCATTTACGCACAACATATTCCTAACATCGAGTACAACAAGTAACCTTTGATGCCAAGTACCTTCCTAAGTATCCTAGCTGGCCCTAATAATAATAAAGATACTGTTTTCTGGGGCTACAGTAAATTAGGTTTGATGCCTATTCCTTTTTTCCACCTGTTCAAATATTTCGGGATAGTTTCTAATGTACCTATGCCTACAAGGATATATTTTGCCCGCATTTTCCTTAGCTTCTCTAACTCAATAGCTAGGGCCTGGAACATTTCCATCTTTTGTGCATCTCTCATATTGACTTTCACATCATTTTAGACTGTAAAGTCAAATGTCTGGCAGTTTCTATTCTCTGTGTCTACTACTAAAGAATGCCTTTTAGCTTCTATTTCTCCGTCAGACTAGATTTTAAAACCACTCATCTTATATTTCGTACCTTCTAGCACTTTATTAGATTCATGATTATACCGCATATCAGTATGGTTAAATCCTATCTTTCTACATAAATCCCAGTGGATTATTCTGCCTATGTTGTCATGACTTTTCTTGTATTGTTTCTGTGCCAGCTTAATACATTCACTAACTAGATGAGTAGTACTTTCTTCCATTGATTTACGTAAACTACATTGGAGGTCTTGGCTTTTATACAGTTAGTCCCCGATGCCTGATTTTGTGCTACTACTAACAAATTTTCTTTCTCTCTTTTCAGTCTCCTATATATATAT
>NC_068982.1:136684844-136686406 GCF_001194135.2 Octopus bimaculoides
CATTAAAATTTCAAATAGTAAAACATTTTCCTGGCTATAATTATATCTGAAGATAGCTATACACCTCATTATGTTCCATCATAAAAAATAATTTTTTTAAATTTGTAGACCGTTAAGATAATAGGTAGAATGGGCAATTATTCTTAATTCCTATTTATTTCTTGTTCCATCTTAAACTTAATATTGTTGATTAATTAATTTTAAAAGAAATCTATACATTTATCTATATATTTCATTAAACTTGAACAACCTTTCGCAATGTATTTTTGAGAATATTACAAAGCTACACTAAAATTTATTTTGACAGCCACTCAATACTATTGATGATGCTTTTTCGTTTCATTCCTCTGGTGATAACTAAGCTTATAAACTACTGCTTCCTTCTGCCAATTATTTGAAAGAAGAAAAAAACAACTCTATGCCATTTTATAAAACATTTTAGTGTACATATAGTTTTAAACGTTCATAATAAATTTTAATGAAGCGTCGCTCATTAATGAAGGACATTTCGCTCTGCTGAATATTTTAGTACATTCCTAATTGATTGTTTAGTTTAGTTTTGATTAGTTTATAAAGATAAATGACTACAGGGAATGCACACAATGTTGTTTGTTCTTTAAAAACGTATCCACTGGAGGTTTCTGTACTTTTCAGATATATTCTCGCTCCACAAATTTTCTATCGAATACCATGTTACCGTTTGTTTTTGCCACGTTTAGTTATGAAGTGGATTGTAAAACAAGAGCTTAATTATATCAAATGGTGTTTGTTTTAATTTAAATTTCCCTTATCAAGTTAACATTCTACTACAACTGTTTCAAGCTCATTCAAGGAGTATTTATAGATAGATAGATAGATAGATAGATAGATTGATTGATTGTATACGTATGTATATATGTCTGTCTGTCTGTATGTATGTCTGTCTGTCTGTCTGCGTGCCTGTCTGTCTGTATGTGTGTATGCATGTATGTATGTATGTTATTATTCAGTTTTATTTCCAGATTTCTTGCCAATACAGAGAGGCCTGGTTTATAACCTAGATCCAAGGCTCCTTTGGAATTTCAATAACAACAACAGGGTGCTTGTGTATGTGTACGTTTTTACAGAATTTGTAGTCAGTGCAAGTGCAAATTCGTATGCTTTGTTTTATGTATGCATTTCCATGCATATAGTTGCATATCTAGACATGGGCATATATACTCAAAAAATACTAAACTTCCGGAAAGTTTTACAAAGTTTTACATTCCCTTGATGGTTTGAATCTATAATCTTCAAACTAGCTTTCACCTTTCTGGTTTTGAGAAGCTTAATTTTTGCAGACGGATTGTGGGTATAAACTTGCAAATCGTTTGTAATACAGATGGAGTAACTGCAAATTTCTCAATAGTTCAGCGTGATTCCCAAGATATTTTTCCGGGTTCAGTTCCACTGCATAGCACCTTGGGCAAGTGCCTTCTACTAAAGCCTCGGGCCGACCAAATCCTTTTGAGTTTTTGGTAGACGGGAGCTGAAAGAAGTCTGTATGATATATACATACACACACACACACACACACACACATA
>NC_068982.1:136687142-136691247 GCF_001194135.2 Octopus bimaculoides
ATATATATATATATATATATATATATATAATTATATTTATATGTATATATATATGTATGTATGTATATAAATATGTATGTATGTATATGCATGTATTCTAGGGAACGCATCTATAAGGTTACATAAGTGCTAATTACGCGTTCCCTCGTGAATTTAAAGAAACGGCTAATCGATAACTTGAATTTCTTTTCATTCTATAATGCTACTAACTCCCGCTAGTTTCCATAATCGTGTTTATCTGTCAGAATGTGCGAGTCAGGAGTGCGCGCGAGTAAGTATATAGGAGAGAGACTTGTTACTTAATTTGTAATCTTTTCTTTATTTTATGCAAAAATAGAATACTTTTGTTCATTTAAATGTAATCATTTCCTTTCTAGGAACTAAAGTTATTTATTTATCATCATCTTCATCATCATCATCACCACCACCATCATTCTCATCCTCTTCCTCCTCCTCCTCTTCCTCCTCCTCCTCCTCCTTATCATCATCATCATCATCATCATCATCATCATCATCATCATCATTATCATCATCACCATCACCATGATCATCATCGTCATCATCATCATCATTATCATTATTATTATTTGAAGGTAAAATATAAGATGTTGATTATGAGAATTAAAGAAATAGTGATGAAATTTCTGTAAACGTTAGTGATAATGCTAATTGTACAGACGTGCGAAAGCATAAGGAAATTACATAAAAATATCTTTGCCAAAACTCTAGAATATTGATGGAATCGATGAGCATTAATTCAAAGGTAAGGTATTTAATTACTTGCACTCTATGGTAAGAAATTGTACTTAGTGTAATAGATATCTATCAGGAACGAGAATCACATAAATGACGCCATTGTGATATTGTGCCCTAGCTGGTTGGTACCGACATGTCGTTGAATCTATCTTAAGTGATTTCTGATGCATAATATTAACGCACCAAAAGGGCTGACGTAACTATGCAATAAGATCGTAGCTGACGTCAGCGAATATCCAGCACTTATTGACTGATCTTCGTTTCCAATTGAAGCTATCTGCTTCAGTTTCCTTTTTGATGTGTCACACAATTCTTGCTGTATCTTTTATGACTTTGAAAAATCCTTATAAAGATGTCCATACAATGACGTGTGGCTTTCCTCGTGTTCACAATACGCTAGCCCACAAATTCCACAATATGTGAGCCACAAATGATACTCTAATCGTATCTTAGTAATTAAGAAACTTAATGCAAGGACATGCTCACAGGTTATCCAATGGCATAAAAAGTTATCTGATAGAGCAGTGTGAGTAGTATATGACCCGAAAAGACAGTTTATTATTCCGATTAATATAATTTTATTCTACACAACGTCTAAAAGTGCAAAACACCCGAATATGACAATAAATTTATACGAATTTGTAGTTTTTAATGCGCCCATGATGTTCTTATTTGTGCCCATTACACAGGTCTGCGACATGGAACATTTTGAAAATTGTTTTGATAATTGTACGTTACTTTATAAATTTCAAAACATCAAAATAGCTCTTTCTCATTACCTAAGGTTTTCGCGCAATTTATTGATAAAATATACTATAATTTGTAAGTAAATCCATATATGCTACAACAGTATGAATCTAAGAATGAATTTGGTACTTTATTTAGCAACATAAAATTACACAAGTGCAATAATAAGGTGTGAAAATAGATGTTTACAAGGGCTCTATTCATTTTTTTAGGTTCAGTGCTTCAAAATCTCTTCGTTTTCATTTGGAAACAACGCCAGGAACTCTTTCGCTTGGGAGCATTTAATTGACATTCATGATGCAACATCCAGCGATAGTCGTCCATCATATTGACATTCAATCTTCGCTGACATCTGCTCGTTTATGTCTTGATGAATACTTTCTACCAGATCCTCACTCATATCCCCCAGATTTTGTGAAAGAAATCTAAACGGGCATGTAAGAAATGAAGTTTAATGCTCATTTTATATCCTAAGGCCTCGATCTTTTCCGGCATTCTTTCCAAATGTCTTGGTAATTTGGAACCTACGAAGTTCTTCATCACATCTTTAAAACTAATCCCTGCATTTTTCAGAATCTCTAACAGTTTTTAAAATGTATATCCTTATATCTGGTCCTGCAAATACACCTTCTTCAAACTTGAGTCTGGTCGAGCAGGAAACCTGCAAAAGAAATACTTGAAGCCCTCTCCATTCTGTGGCAAGGCTTTTGCAATTTGCCTCCTGAGACCATGTAGAGAAGCAAAACAAACCTTTACGGTTTCATGAAGGATGTTCTTCGTGTAAGCGTACTCCTATTTAGACCAATGGAAATTCATGGAATATATACGGTTCTATATTAAAGAGATGAGGAATTATGTACATTATTTACGTTATTTACATTTGACGGATATTTGTCCTCATCTTGTTTGTTCTTAACACAACGTTTCGGCTGATATATCCTCCAGCCTTCATCAGGTGTCTTGGGAAATTTTCGAACCTGGGTTCTCATTCCTAAAGTATTCTTCGATGTTATTATTATTATTATTATTATTATTATTCAGGTCACTGCCTGGAATCGAACTCGAAATCTTGGGGTTAGTAGCCCGCGGTCTTAACCACCACGCCATATACCCCTGGGCATATGGCGTAGTGATACGTTCTTCAAGCCAGATATTACAAATATCCGTCAAATGTAAATAATGTAAACAATGTATATATAAAGTTTCAAGTTTCATCTATTTGAAAAGGACGATTGTAACAAATGATCATGCTGTTGATAGCCTGCTTCTGCTTCTACGAAATGTGAAGTCGAAATATCCATTTGTCGTTCAATGCCATAAATTTTATCTATATCTTGAGCAAGTAGATAAGAACGTCGTTCAAAGCCGATGCAAGATTTGAATAATATATTCCTGTAATTTACTGCTTCATACACAAGAAATTTTATTTTTATTTCCTCTCTAGCTGATAAATGCATTCTTGAGTTGATTTATTTTTACACAAAAATGTAAACCAACAAATTCTCGTTAAAACGTATGTTTTTTCAATAACCACATCAGAATTTTTCAGATTAAGATGTTTTCTACTTATGAAATAAATAAATAAATAATATTCTTAAAAGTCTATTTTAAAGGAAGTATCCATTAATATTTCATCGAGTTATCATGAAAGTCATTGGCAAATATGTTGAGAGGAGTTGTCCTGATTGAAAAGCTTCCTCTCCATATTATTGACAACGACCGGGAATTGAGGTCCTAAACGGTGAGTGGATTTTCTTAATTGTGAATCGAACTCCAGTATCCAAACTCTTCGACAGTAGCTTAACACTGCCTAACAGTGTTCTCACCAAAACGGAATGTATATTGATAACGGTTAGCATGTTCGAAGATAGCACAATATTTCTTTGCTGGGTTTTTGTCTTTTATATGTTTCAGTTAATAGACTGCTGCCATCCTGGGGCACCGCCTTGAAGAATATTAAGTCGACGGAATCGCCCTCAGTACTTATTTTGTTAAGCCTGGTACACATTCTATTTGAACCCTTTTGGCGAACCGCTAAATTATGGGACGTAAACACCCCAGTACTAGTTGTGAAGCGGCGGAATGACAAACACAGCAAAAAAGACCCTTAAATACACAAATACATAAATATATATACATACGTATATACATATTGCGCCTAAAGGACGATGAAACACCCTTTAGCATCATATGGAAATTACTAGAAACTTGTGGACCCTATTGCAATGGAAGAATGCTATGTAAATTGTTTATGGCAGAAATTATATAATCTTTATAAACTCACATGAGCCAGGAGACTACCTGAAATCTAGGACAGAAGCCCTGGAGAGTTGTTCACATTTTCGGATATTTTTACTTCAAAATTTGAAAACCTAGCTATGAAGCGAAGGAAGACAATTCACCCAGCCATAACTTTTTCAGAGCAATATTTCTTCAACTATCACTAGCGTTCTTGTATTTTTAAAAAAACATTCTTTGCAGAGAACAGTTATCGTTTAGAGAAACTGAAGATATGTCTAGTTCACGCTAGATATGAAACCTATGTTTTTTGTATTTTTTTTTCTAAAATTGTTACTTTACACATACAGAAATTTATATATAT
>NC_068982.1:136691678-136694019 GCF_001194135.2 Octopus bimaculoides
TATATATATATATATATATATATATACACGACAGTCTTCTTTCAGTTTCCGTCTGTCAGATCTATTCACAAGGCTTTGCCCCGAGGTTATAGTAGAAGACACTTGTCAAAGCTACCACGCACTGGGACTGAACTTTGATCTATGCGACTGGGAAGCAAACATCTTACCACAGAGCCACGACTGTATGATTAATATTCATATGTAAATATCAATTGAATGACATCTTATATTTGGTGAGATTTCTTGCTTTGGGGGAAAATAAAGGAATTTTTGTGACCTAAATATAGACCAAACACTAGAAATCAAGGAATATTGGTACGAATCAGAAATCGAAGCGAAGTTAGAGATGTTTAACTCCGTGTTTGAGAGAGATGATGATGATGACGATGATGATGACGACGACGACGATGATGATGATGATGATGATGATGATGATGATGATGATGATGATGTTGATGATGATGATGGTAGAAACATAGAATGCAGCTATTATTGTTTTAGAAGTATGTAAAGATGTAAGAGGACGATTGCAACTCTGCAGCTGGCTGGAATAATTGGTGCTAAATAAACACTAAGAATCTCTTTAATTAGCACAAAATTAAAATTTTTCATTTGACACACTATTGCAATTAAAATTATAGCTTGAGTGTTTTGTCATAATTATCCCTGTCCAAGTTAAATATTAATGAGAAAACACGAGGTTAATGCAAATGTACTTTATATTTCAACTGAACTTAAAAGCAAACGTTAATGTATATGTGTATGTGCATGTGTGTGTGTGTGTGTGTGTGTGTGTGTGAGTGTGTGTGAGTGCGCATGCGCGTGGTTTTGTGTGCCTACGTGTACGTGTGTTTTTTGTGTTTGTCCACCATTACCACCTGGCAGCGGATGTTGGTTTATTTACGTCCCCATAACGTAGCAGTTTCGCAAAGAGACTCAGAGAATGTTTCATACTTTAGAAATAAACCCTGGGTGACCTGGATCCATTTACGCCTTTCAAGGCGATGATGCCTCAACATGGCCACAATATTCTTTTATTCTTTTACTTGTTTCATGACTGCGGCCATGCTGGAGCACCGGCTTTTAGGCAAACAAATCGACCCTAGGTCTTATTCTTTGTAAGCCTAGTACCGCTAGGTTACGGGAATGTAAACACACCAATATCTATTGTCAAGCGACGTTGGGGGACAACCACAGACACGCACACACATATATACGACGAGCTTCTTTCAGATTCCGTCTTCCAGATCTACTCACAAGGCTTTGGTCGGCCCGAAGCTATAGCAGAAGGCACCTGCCCAATGTGCCACACGGTGGGACTGAAGCCAGAACCATGTGATTGGTAAGCAAGCTACTTTATTTCATTTCAATTTGCCATAAAGGCAGTACGCAAGGAGTAACTACGGGCTGGACAAAAACATTAATGAGATGAGATGAATGGTGATTAATATGGTATTAATTGGAGAAGACAGGAGCCGCCCGCCGAACTCTGCTTCTCTAAATCAATGTTCTTTTATAAATTAACACATACATTTACAATTTGAGGCTATAAACCTCTTACTTTACAGTTTCAATTTCAACTGTCTTTGAAATGAGGCACTTGCCTCTTCCACTTTTCTTTTCATGGGCCACAAGCCCGTTCAATATGAGGCACTCGTCCTCTTACATTTTACCGCTCGACCAGACTCCGTGCTTCACTTAAGCACCTCGCTGGTTCTTCATTGGGCAACTTTAGCAAAAAGCGGAAAGTGTCTTTAGGGAAGGAATTCATCACCCTGCACAAGTCTGTCTTCCACACGACCACCGCAGTCACTTGCGGAGGCCAGCTAGGGTCCTTGGTACAGGTGAGGATCCCTCTCATCCGACCCTTCCTGGCAACCTTTTTTACAAAATTTTCTACGGACCCTCCCTTGTGGAAAAGGACTACAAATTCCTCCTCCTCATAGGTCGAAGCCTCAGTTTCTACTGTCGGCGTCACAATTCCCACCGACAGGCTTTCCTCCGTTCGTGGCACAATTCCCACCAACAGAGTTTCGGGACACGCCGGCGGTGCACTACCGGGCTCAGGCCGTGTCCCGTTCTTCTTTTTCTTCTTTTTTTGGGGGGCCACTGGAACAGGACGCACTTCCACCTTAGCCAGAAGGTCCTCCTCCTCCCCCGCAACTTTCGGTGAACAACCATTATTGCCCACCTTCTTTCTTTTCTTCCCTTTCTTCGAGGAGGTGGAAACCTCCTCGACTTTCTCCGTCTCTCCCTGCACTGGGAGAGCAGGGGGAACAACATTTATTAACTATTCCAGGACCTTACTCTGGTCCTGGGGGAAGTCCTTCTTAATATGACC
>NC_068982.1:136694706-136709706 GCF_001194135.2 Octopus bimaculoides
AGTTCATAAAAGAAAGAGAAAGGAAGTACAACAGTTCAAGAAGAATAAATAAAATATGAAGTTCCAGGATAACAAATTTTCAGGCCACAACGATTTGATCCCGGCACCGCTGCAGTCGTCACTTTGCTGGTAAAAATTAAATCCTTTGCGTAGTTCCACGTGGTGTAGTTCAAAGCAAGAGGAAGACTTTTCTTCAAATTTATTAGCTTTCAAAACTTGGTTTGGAAATCATTAACTCCTTTTCTTTTTTAAACAAAGTTCACAATATCTATCTGTAGTTTTCAAATCATGACTTGAAGACAACAAACTTCTACAAACTAAGTTCACAATTTTGGGAGGAGTGATACCCCCAAAACACTCTTTTCACCGCTAAGTGAGACTTTAAGCACAACCACAGGCAGACAAATGCGTGGAATTCAGTGGAGATTTCTTGTTCGACATAAATATAAATAAACACGAGCAACAAACCCCCACTAAATCCAAAAATCACAAAAGTCTTACCTGTAGCTGTACGTCAAAAATTCACAACGCTGTCATTCAGCGACGTGACAGCAGGAGCGACAAAAAACACGTCCTTTCGGTAAGCATGCTACTTACCACACAGCTACTCCTCCGCATGTATGATAAATATCTAGGGTGGCGAGCTGGCAGTATCGTTAGCACGCCGGGCGAAATGCTTAGCGGTATTTCATCTGCCTTTACGTTCTAAGTTCAAACTCCGCCGAGGTCGACTTTGCCTTCCATCTTTTCGGGGTGGATTAAATAAGTACTAACTACGTACTGGGGTAGTTGTAATCGACTTAAACCCTTTGTTTGTCCTTGTTTGTCCTTGTTTGTCCCCTCTATGTTTAGCCCCCTGTGAGCAATAAAGAAGTATATATGATAAATATTATTTACAAAATCTTGTTTATGGAGGAAGAGTGAAACATTCACGCCTTTCCTTTGACTTCTCGCAAAAACTAACAACGAATGTGCTGTGAAGAATCTTATTTAAAAATACAGCATGCACAGAAAAACATAACCCAAACTCCAGGAGTTGCAAATATGCAGAGCATACAGAAAACTACTATAACTAGGGTATTACACATATTATGCAGATTTCTGTGAATACAAATGAAAATATAAAATGAAAATTAAAAGCTGCACACGACCAAGCAACATAGAGGTGCGCTCTATTGAGAAGTGAAGCCACCCGATAAAACTATAACTGGTGAAGGGTTGCGGTGGTGGTGGTGGTGGCGGCGGTGGCGGTGGTAGTAGTAGTAGTAGTAGTAGTAGTAGTAGCAGCAGCAGCAGCAGCGGCAGTAATGTTAGTAGTAATAGTAGTAGTTATTCGCTGTTACTTGAGGCCTCTGCTTGAGACTTGGAGCAGCTCGTATAAAATAAACAATAACGTAAAAATAATAGCAATAATAATAATAATAATAATAATAACATAAAACCAAAGAAAATGCTTAATGAAACCAATAAGAATTATTCTTTCTTTTTATATTACATGGCGTCTGATATAGGATTTGAAGCATGTCATAGCACAGGAAGCTCCTTTGATAATTACTATATTTTTGAAAAAAATGCCGTGTTCACAGGGGAAAGTAGCGTTAAAACGATAATTATAACGTGAATTAGAAGCTAAAGGAATACATGCTTTCAGATGTTAGTTTTCTCTCATGAAAAGAAAACATTAAATTATGTAAATAATACAAATACACATGCGTATCGATCTGAATTTTTAAGGGTTAAGGAAATTCTTGGAAACATGTATTTATTGAATCAAAAATAACTAAATACAAAATCAGCAAAAAAACGAAAAGAATAATTGTAACAATGAAGTCGTAAACAAGGCTAGAATGCTTGAAACTGGTAAACATCTGAAAAAGCTTTATGTTGCGAAATTTCAAAGATTGTGATTATTCGAAAATAACTGCACGAAAAGAAATTTCTTATCAAAAGTAAGTAAAATTCTTTCTACTTTAGGCATAAGTTCTGAAAATTTGAGGGAAGGGGCTTGTCAATTACGTCGGCCCCCAGTGCTCGTATGATATTATTTTATTGACCCTGAAAGGACCTCGATGGAATTTGAACCCAAATGGTAAAGTGCCGGAGGAAATGCCGCTAAGCATTTTATTAGGTGAGGTAACGATTCTGCCATCTCACAACCTTTGCCTAACAAGGATATACTGAAAGCAAAAACGGATTACTTTTCCAGCAAGGGACACAGAGAATTACGGCATACTGTGAAACGTCATTAAACGAAAAATGAAATTAAAAGTTTCTCTGAAACTCCAATGTCAAACAGAACTCGATAAAGACATACTTCTCGTCGTAAATTAGGAAAAACCTTGAACTTAGTAGTAAATTACCACAATAAAAACGATGATTTGTTAATCCAACCAAATAATTGTTGCTACCAAGAAAATTTCACAGTTCGAGAATTTATTCCAGAGGGCACTCACTAAACGAATTGAAAGCATGACTGATTTTGATTACTGGGACCGCCTTAGAGCCTTGAAGCTCTACTCTCTCCAGCGCCGCCGCGAGCGGTACATCATCTGTACGGTGTAGAAAATATACCACCAGCATTGCCCAAACGACCTGAACATTAGTTTCAAGGTTCATCCAAGGCTGGGACCACGGGCCATACGTCCCCTGCCCAATTCAGGATCACAACATATAGGTACACTGCGGCATAATTTCTTTTCCTCAACAGGCCCTGCCCTGTTTCACATTGTCACGAAACAGATAAAAGAGGAAAAGGATCATATCAGCTTTAAACGGAGTCTAGACAGTTTTCTTCAAGGAATACCAGACAAGCCACCCATACCTGGATACAACTCACTCAATAAGAACTCACTACTTCAATGGACGATAAACAAACCTTGACTGTAAAAAGGATTTAGATAATCCTATAAAGTGGTGCTATTAAGTTAGACATGGCCTGGACCAATCTTTGGTCGAAACATATCTAATTTTATCTAAGTTTATATATGAAGCAACGAATTTATAGTTAGATGAACGACAAATGCAACTCAAGTATAGAAATAGTCGTGTTTAGAATGATCAGTTCATCGGAGACTAAACAGCTATGAATTACTGTAAAAGAAGAAAAACGAGTAATGACAGAAAATATGAAATCGTTCTTTTGCTTACACTCTTATTTCATGATGGTTTCTAATTCAGGCACAAAACCAGGTGTGTTGAAGCAGAGGGAATTAATCCATCCTTTTATTTCACTAGTTTTATATTTCATCGACGCCAAAAAAGATCGAAAGCAAAGTTGACCTGAACAGAATTTGAAGTCAGAATATAAGGAGCCGGGACAAATTACTCAAAACATTTCGTCCACTCTCTAACGCTTCAGTCAACTCACCGCCTCCCAACCATTTGATAAGGAAAACATTGAGTATTTGAAACCTTCAACCAAAAATAACAGAAGTCATCCAGCAGTATAAAGAAAAACAGACGACAGTTCAATATGTGAGGCTTCGCCTAACGTACAACGTAGAATGTTTTTTTATCGAGAAATGTAAGAATTCTTGATATTTAACGTTTTCTAGTTCACCGTTTCTATTTAGTGACGATTTATTCATTTTAGCTGTTATCGGTGTCCATACGTATATGGAGAGGCTGTGTGTTAAGGAGCTTGCTTTCCAATCACATGGTTCTGAGTTCAATCTTGCAGCGTGGAACCTTGGGCAAGTGTCTTCTGCTATGCCATCGGGCCAACCAAAGCCTTCTGAGTGGATTTAGTAGACGGAAACTGAAAGAAGCCCGTCGTATATATACTTTTTGATATGTGTGTGCGCGCGCGCGTGTATTTGTGTGTCTATGTTTGTCCTCCCACCATCGCTTGACAACTGATGTTGGTGTGTTTACGTCCCTGTAACCTAGCGTTTCGGCACAAGAGACCGATAGATTCTCTTTTAAAAAATAAGTTCTGAGGTCGATTTGCTCGACTAAAGGCTGTGCTCCAGCATGGCGGCAGTCAAATGACTGAAACCTGTAAAAGAATTAAAGTATAACAGAATATATATGTTGGTCTTTATTCCATTTGATCTTGATATTATTTAGTTCATAATTATATGTAAGACTTTATCTGTCATACGATTTGCATAATCCATTAGTAGTTTTAGAATACGATGGGTTTGAGGAAACCACGAAGGATGACTAACGTGTCAACTTTAACCCAATTCTTATAATTAGTCCAGCAAGAAGCCAGTTACCACAGACTGGCCTTTCAAACTCAGTTGGTGGAGCACAAGTCACAAGTGGAGATAATGCTTGAAGGGACGACGCCTGAATCCTTATACATATGGCTAGGCCTTTCTCTTAAATGACTGCGCTCATTCTGTCAAACCGTGACACTAATTAAAAGTAAATACAGTCCGATGTAATCTGCTAATAAACTATACAATTCACCAAACAACGTGAACTTTTGTAGACCTAAGTACTGCCCGCGGTGTGAAACCGAGCTGCGTGTTAGGTCGACTACAATCAAAATCTGGACAAAGGGTTACAGTATTCCTAGTAATACTAACACTAGAGAGAAGGTTTCACTAACTCCGTAAACCTCAACCCACAACTGGCTTATCATAATTTCGATTGTCCAGGGCTTCTAGACAAGTTGCTTTTGCAGGGAAGATGAGATGACATCTTCTTTGAGGTTGTTCTATTAAACTTGCAAATTACCTGATTTCCGATTTGCCAGTTTAATAGAAGAGGACTCCGTGATTTAATATTTTAGCATATAATTCATGATAAAAGAATTATTGATAAAGAAATTAAATAACAAAAAGATCATGAAAAATAAAACGCACATTATGGTTGATACGTTATAATCACGTTTGGCGGAAACAATAAATCATTCGAAATACAAGAACACACTGAGAGATGTAGAGAGAACATGACGACTAATGTGATAGAAGTGTTGGCAGTGATTAAGAGTAATGGGCGGAGAAATACTTTAATTTCAGAAAGATATTCTCGCAAGATGTACCACAAATATATGAGTAAAAATAACTAAATCAAAATGAAACATTTATTAACTATATGAACGATAATATTGTGTTTTTAACTATGAAACTCGAAGTGGATAAAGCTACAAATACTAACATGTTGTTGTTGTTGGCACTCCGTCGCTTACGACGTCGAGGGTTCCAGTTGATCCGGACAACGGAACAGCCTGCTCATGAAATTAACGTGCAAGTGGCTCAGCACTCCCCAGGCACGTGTACCCTTAACGTAGTTCTCGGGGATATTCAGTGTGACACAGTGTGACAGGGCTGACTCTTTGAATTACAGGCACAACAGAAACAGGAAGTAAGAGTGAGAGAAAGCTGTGGTGGAAGAGTACAGCAGGGTTCGCCACAATCCCCTGCCGGAGCCTTATGGAGCTTTAGGTGTTTCCTATGACCACGAGCCGCTGCCCTAACCACTGTGCCATTGCGCCTCCACACTAACATGTAGATATTGGATTATATCCTCTTGGCTAGAACGAATCGAAGATATGATTTCGATCCCCACGGACAACCTTCGATGGTTCTCTCCCAAAAGGATTATTTGACCGATATTTATATGTTATTATTCATAGCTTTATCTTCTGCGAGTTTTAGTGTTAAAAACCAATAACTTCTCGTCTCTTGAAATTTCTAAATTCTTATGACATAAATCAAAGATGTTTATATTATTTGGAATGACCGATCTTTTAAATTAAGCACAACCACTCTTTCTTTACTACACACATACACACACACATATACTCACATTCAGAGGTGAACTCCACATAAGCCCAGACAAAATATGCTCGTACTCATATAGTGGTTTGTTCAGAGGAAGAAAGACCTCTCCACCAAAACATTTAAGGGATGCTCGAAACTGTTGAGAGGGAAGGAAATTATTCTTGGAGAAGTTATCCTCAAGAACACGAAGTTCCAATCCATTGTCCGTCTATCGAATTTCCAAATTCTACTTAAAAGTTTGTGGTCGATCCGATCAAATTTATAAGACACCGAAAGTGTGGCATTGTCATTACAGCCGTTTCATGTAAAATGTTCGGAGATAACAGAAGTTTGACGGAACTTGCCGAACATTTTACATCAAAGCGCTGTAACTTTGAGTAACACCTGAAAGTACACATTCTCAGAAAATACCCTGAGTCTACTGCATTTTCCGTCCTCAAAAGACATAGGGATTAATATATTTGAGTTGCTAACATCAATTCCTGGTGAAATGAATAAAATGACAGGCGAATCACATCACATTTACTCAAAACTTATTCATTAAGTGTTCTCTTTCCTGTTTTCTTTTTTCTGTCTTCGTTTTTCCTTTTAGCTTGTTACCTCAAGAAAACTCAAATTGGTGACGTCATTTTGTCTAAAAAAGAACACATGACATTCCTGTTCATATTTTGAATTTCAGTATTTCTTTGTACTTTTCATTTTCCATTTTGAACGCGAGGAAGACAAACAGTCTGTTGAAATATTGTTCAATTAGTTCAATTCAATAATCGGAGTGTATCGTTATATATTACAACTCGCAGCGAGCTCTTCTTATTGTTTGATAATAATAATAATAATAATAATAATAATAATAATAATAATAATAATAATGATGATGATGATGATGATGATGATAATGATGATGATGATGATGATGATCTAAAACTGTGCGTTACAAATGATAAACAGCTGGAAACATTACTACAGAGAGTTCATGGATTTACTACTGAAATAAGCATGACATTTCGCTTAGAAAAATGTGCAAAAGTAACCTTGAAAACAGGAAAACTATTTAAGAGTAGCAGCATCACATTAGATAAAACAAATGAAATAAGAGAATTAGACCAACGACTGACATAGAAATACTTAGGAATCAATGAACTAGATATGATACAACACGCACCAACGAAAGAGAAGATAAGAAAACAATATTATAGACAAGTTAAATTAATAACGAAAACAGAGCTCAATGCGAAAAACAAGAGAATTGGAATCAACACTTTTGCCGTCCCAGTTGTAAGTTACAGTTACAAAAGTCTTAATTGGACTCTAAATGAACTAATCAAAATAGACAAGGGAACAAGAAAAATAATGACAGGATTTAGGATGCACCACCCAAAATCTGACACAGAAAGGTTATATATAGAACGTATGGAATGCGGTAGAGGTTTTATACAGCTAGAAATCTATTACCTAAACCTAACCCTAACCCTAATATTTCACAGGTATTGAATTTATCGAACTGGAAAGGGTGAAAAGTAAAGTTGGCCACGGCAGAATTTGAAGTTAGAACGTAATGACTAGAAGGAAATATCGCCAGGCATGTTGTCGCATACTATACCGATGATAAGAAAGATTTCTCTCAAAAACACTAAATATACACACAATTAAGTTATCGGAGTAGGTATATGAGGTCATATTCCCCAAAATTCTCCTAGTTCTTGACTGGGGCTTTATTTCGTCAATTCATGAACGATGAAATGTAAAATCAATCCTACCGGAATTTGAACATGCAACATAGATGTAATCAAATAACTGAAATGACACAGGTAATTAATGCAGCAGAATTAATTACATTATAGGAGTGAGCCGGTAGAATCCTGAAAGCGTCAAGGAAAAATGCCTAGCAGTATTTCTTCCGGGTTTTACATTATGTGTTCATTAGGTCATTACCTTTCAGTATTCCGGGTTCGATAGGAATGCTTTATGAGTCAGGTAGTGGGATCTGTGTAACCGACTAATTCTCCTTTCCAAAATGTCAGACCTTGTGCCTATATCAGAGACAATTGGTTATACGTGAACGTTATTGATACCAGAGTTATCTCTCCGTTGCTGAAGTAAAATTGTGAAACGTCTTATGTCTTAATGTTGACACTTTGATCAGTGGCAGCTCAAAGCTGAATACAACTTTTATGCGGAAAAGTAAGGCATGGTAGGAATCTTCTCAAAGAAAATTGCATGAGTCTAAGAAAACTTTTCATTAGGTGCATGACGGTGGTAGAACAATAACAAAAGAAATGTTTTTCATTAGTTTAGATGAGACGTTTATCACTTAATCTTTCATGAACATTTTATTGTTTATTTTGATACTTTATTGTTCTTGGCAATTAGTATTATCTTTGTTCTTTTCTATTTGCGGGTCGATAGATAATCAAGTGAGATTTTCGTTGTGAGATTAAATACCAGAATTACGTAACCGCAGTATTAAGGGTAATATTATGTCCTAATCGAATGCCTTCTTGTGAAACATTTTAGTGTAGCGTCAGGAATGGAAGCTATTTCAAAAGAGTTCTTCTATTCTGCACATCTTGCACCGACCGACATGCGATTCTGTGTTGTCACACGTACAGACACGATGCTCAACTACGCGCAAAATATCCTGATAGTTGTACTAAACCCATAGTTCAATAGCTATGCTATAAAGTGTTTCATTTCTTTTCAAAATCACATACATATATGTATACATATATGCATACATACATACATACATACATACATACATACATACATGCATACATACACACATACATACAGTACCGTGCAAAAGTCTTCGGTCACCTTGAACTATGTAAATTTCTACTAATTGCCGACTTGTAAGTGAATGTTTTCCATTGCGTTTTTTACAGATGAAACATTGATCCTGTTGGAGTCATTTCCATACCTAATTATTATACTTGCCCGTATGAATTTTGAATGAGATGGGAAGATGCGAGACGACAAGCAAAAATAACCGTGCAAAAGTTTTCGGTCATGACACATAAACCAATCAAAATACAGTATTCTCAAATAGAAAAATGACATAATGAAAATTTATTACAAAATGTTCATTTCAAGAAGTTACTATTTGTTAATATTTCATGTGGCTTGCATTAGCTTGAATAATTACTTCGATGCGCCTGGGAAGAGATGCGTACAAATATGGGAGCTCAGCCACAGAAAATGGCATCTCATACCTGTAAAGATAGTGAAGGATTTGTACGCATCTCTACACAGGCATATTGAAGCAATTATTCAAACTAAGGGAAATCACACGAAATATTAACAATGTACAGTAATTCTTGCAATGAACATTATGTAAGAAATTTTCATTATAGACATTTTCCCGTTTTAAAGCACTGTATCTTGATTGGTCTATGTGAGGTGCCTGAAAACGTCTGCGCGGCCATTTTTGGTTGTCGTGTCGTCTCGCATCTTACCCTCTCATTTAGAACCCTTACTACAAAATATAATGATTAGGTATAGAAATGACTCTAACAGGGCCAATGATTCGTGTGTAAAATACAATGCGAAACATCCAGTTGGCAGTTAAGAGAAATTCAAAATAGTTAATAATGATTGTTATAATCCAAAGATAAACATGATAAATAATAGTTATATTAATATTAATGTCTTTCAACATTACCTCTCCTGGCCCACATGATCCACCCTGGGTTAATCAAGCCCCAGCTTGTATCCCGATAGCAGTAAATCACTGGTCTGTCTTTAGCCAAAGTTACCAAGAAGCTATCCATCTCTGCAGCTTCAGTAATAGAATTTATCGCCATCTTTGCTGCACCAGTGCCTCCAAACCCAGTCAAAGCTTTGCATAATGAACGCCTACAAAACCTCGACAGCCCACTCCTATTGCCTCGCAAAGTGCTTGTTATGCTGTATTTCTGCATTGCTCTACAAGCTGCTCGTCTCAAACAAACTTCTTTTCTATGAACTTCCTTTATGTGTTCCTGCAAGGGTAAATCAGTTCCCATTTGATCACCAGTTTGGTAGAATTTGTGAAGATCACTATGTCTAAATTGGTACCATGTGGTCTGAGAACTTTAACAATTTCACCAGATATCTTCTCATTTACTCTCAGCTAGGGAAGTGGAAAGTACCAGTAATGATCATTGAAGTATGTATGTATGCTTAAGGTGCGAGGGATATTTGAGGACATTTAATTATCAGTATATTACTCTCATCAAATTAAATATTTTAATCTATTTCATATGCGTTGTTACATTTCATTTTCAATAATGCACCGCCCTTGGTTGGTTCTCTCATTGACCTTGAAAAGATGAAAGGCAAAATTGACCTCGGCCAGATCTGATCTCAGAGTGCAGGAAGTCGTAACTATCTAGTTGGGGTTCCATTTATTTTTTAACCACTGAAATGAACTCCAGTAATATGCTATTGTTGAATCGATTGACTTTTCTCTTCTTTTCTTACCCAAGGCATGCCTTAGACCTATAAGGTAATTCTTTATTCTTTGGTTCCTGCTAATTGCTGATAAGCACAGTTGATTCTCTGTTGTAACATTCTAACTTCTGTATTGTTGTTAGTTTCTTTGACAAAGAATATAAATGTTGATCAATAGCATTTCCTCTCCTTATAAATCTGAGGATATGTACCTATGTAAGAAATCACTTGTTAAGTTAATGACACCATAGAATATTCAGAGAATTGTCTGAATTAATTTAATGCTAATTCACCGTGATTCCGTTTTTTAACATATTCCGTTCACGTATTTGTTGAGGCGAGTATTGCCAGTGGTTGTCTGTATCTTTTTTTCAATCGAACCGAATTTCTCATGTGACCAGTGCAATAATATTGATATTCATTCTGCAAATTTAATTGCATTGTAAAGTATTGGTGGTTTTTTTTATTTCCTCATACAACAATAGTTCCATTTATCAGAACTTTCCAATTCTTTTGTGATATATAAGCTCTCTAAATTTAAGTTCATACAAAGCAGGATATTTATAACTTTTGTTATTTATAAGTTAAAGAATAAAACACCAAGTGTGGAGATTGCTTTGTCTGTCCTTACAACTATCTGAAGATAATTGTCATATATAGAGTAAATTGTATTTATATTGAAATCTCTTATAAAGCCTATTGGTGATTTTGGCTCCCTGTGTGACACCTTTATGACTTTTCTAGTTCTGTTATCAATATGGCACCTCAGGTAAGTCCTTATCTTTTTCTATGTTGCTTTCTGTCATGATTACAAACATAATTGTGTATTTACTGATTTTTTTCCGCTTTATTTTGTGTGTGTGGTTTTAAATAATCTTTTGTTGATCGCAGTCGGATCAGTTCTTTCAACTGTTGAGCTTTATTTTTTATTACCAAATTTTTATCAGTTTTATTTCCTTAACTGAGATCATCCTTTCCTTTATTACATTTTTGTGAGTGGGGCGTATTTTTAACATTTTGTATGTGTAATCCCCAAAACATTCTAATCCGTAAATATTGTCAATAGTACTTTTAAATGTATACAGTAGCAAACACCTTCTACCGTCATCTTAAGATCACACTATCGTCTTATAATCAAATTACTTTTAAAACAAAGTTCTAATTTTCTTATACTTTGACAGACATTCTCTAAAACAGTACTTTGTACAAAACCAAAAATATGACACCGTAATCATAACACCAACTTATAACTTGTTATCTCCTGAGGTAAGACTTGGAGTCGACTTGAACAAATACAAAGCAAAAGCTAAACATAGAAAGCAAGATCTGTGTTGTCAATGAGAAGAACAGTCTGGGATAGAACAATATAATACTTACCAAAAACGTGATGCACCCACAAACGTTTAAAAAACGAGATGAAGAAGAAAGTGTAAACAACTGGAAAATGAAACCACTGCATAGGCAATACCTCAGAGAAATCGAAGTAGAAGACAAGATAAACACTTGGAGATGGCTAAGAAAGAGTGATCTGAAGAGATGCACTGAGGCATTGATATGCAGCGCGCAGGAACAAGCTCTGAGAACTAACTACACAAAGTTCCAAATAGATAAGAATAGCGAATCACTCCTTTGTAGGATGTGCGGCAGTTGAAACAAAACTATTTCACATATTGTGAGTGAGCGTAGTAAGGTGGCCTAAAAGCACTTCAAAAAGAGGCATGATAATATGGCTAAGTTTATCCACTGGAGGCTATGCGAAGAGTACAGTCTGAAAAGAGCACGGAGATGGTACGAACATGAACCAGAAGGAGTCACCGAGAATAAGAAACTTAAGATACTGTGGTTTTTTTGCAATCCAATGTGACTCGCTAAGCGAGGGTCGGAAACCACATATTTTGTGGTAGATAAAAGAAAAAAGGTAGAACCCAAGATCATAGATATTGCAGTACCAGGAGATACACATGCATAAGTGACAAAGAACTAGAAAGATTGAAAAGTACAGACTACTGAAAGACGAAATTCCAAGAATGCGGACTATGAGGAGAGTGTCTGTCATTCCAGTAGTTGTAGAGACACTCAGAGCACTAACAACCAAGTTCAATTTTGAGATTGGTACTTTGATGTTGAATGTCTCCCACGATAATTAACAACCAAGTATCAAAGCTTATAATGTGCGGAAAGAGACCCTGTCCGTTCCACAGAATCTACCTGAACAAACAAGACCGAGCGCTCTGAGAAGTAAAACAACAACAACAACAACAACAACAACAACAACAAAATAATAATAATGATAATAATAATAATAATAATAATAATAATAATAATAATAATAATAATAATAATACAATGTTACTTCCATTTTTCATGCGTTTACAGTGTGACTAAAAGTTTACTCGGCGTTCTTTATATTAAAAAGCCCAGTTTAGTACAGCTCCAGAAAAGAGTATTATTAGGGACATCTAGGATACTTAGGAGGGTTCTTGGCATCTAAGGTTACTTGTAACCTGATGTTAGGATTCTTTTCTTTTCCAACAGTCTAATATGTTGTGTGTATATGAAAATTATAAAGCCAAACGTTTATAATGACGACGACGACGACGACGATGACGACGACGACAACGACGACGATGATGATGATGATGATGATGATGATGATTGCTCTACAACTTATCAAACGGCAGTCGGGAAGCTGTTCCTACTCATGTCGCCGATTTTAAAGTACCATGGAGAGGAGATTTTAAAGATTTTTTTATCATGTGGCTGACTGGGTAACAGAACTTGGTTCACCTGCAAAAATACCTTGGCAAGCAGTAATTCTTATTTTATTATTTACAACTTTAAAAAAGAAACTGTTATTCACGAACAAGCGTCCATGTCGTGGTATAGAATGAGTTCTACTACAAAGTAACTTCCATTGGTTATGCGTTTACAGTGAGATTAATAGTTTAGTTGGTGCTCTTAATATTAATTTATTTAACAGGAAGCACACGCTTCTAGTGGCGATCGATATTTTTTCACTTCTTTTGTCTATGGTGTATTTGTATTGTTACCAAAAAACGCAACCATTGTACGAAAAAACGTCAACGATATATTCACGAATTATTCTTGTCGCTATAGACATTTTTTATGATTTTGTACTGTAAATCTTTTTTTGCCATATCCGTAATCATGACTGTCTAAATCATATTTAGATAAGAAAAAAATTGTGTCTGTATTTATGATGCATATACTATATACATTTGCTGGTGATCGACATATGACCACACAGTATAAATGCTATAAAGCTTTTAAAACTAACAATGCATACAGCAATGCAGCTAGTGATATTAGTATCGGTGAATTCATAATCATGATTATTTCTTTAATTACAAGAACATTATGCATGATGTTTAAAATAAACCTGAGTATATATTTAGCACGTTCGAGTGCACTCAGAAGTAAAAATCCTGGAAATGTTTCGGAGAAAAATCTGCTGATAGACTATGTGTGTAAAATCATATCGATTTGTGCCATACGTAATGTCACTAGATTGAGAGACACTAGCTTCAGCGTGGCTACGCTTCATTAGTAACACGCATCACTTCCTTCATTTCTAACTCAAGGAAAACAGCCATTTTTATGTGTAAACAGCAAAAAATACATTTGCAGTGGTGTACAAAACTTTGTCATACTGAAGTTAGTTAATTATCATCACCCCAAAAAGAGACAATTTATACAAAGATGTGTACACACGGAAATACCCAATAAGTTTACGATGCGTTTTGCATCTAACTATCCTATGGTGTGTGTTTAAAATGCCATTCCAGATTCCCACCAGTATTAATGAACCAATTTTCTCATGAATGTCTCTGATGCCTGAAGCAGTTCTGTCTCAGCTGAGGCATATGCAGTTACTGGCCTGAATGCACCACCTCTGCTGCTGCTAGGACTCACTATCACCGACTTACTTTTATCGTCCGTAATTCAAAGTTCAAACTATTCTAAAACAACATGCCACCTCACCATTCAGTTTTGGTCGGCGAGGACTCACATGGGTGCCTGCATTCCAGAAACTCTGGTCTCATTGATGGCTAACCCGACAACATTTAATGTATTGGTGTCATTCGCCAGTTTCCATCCCCTCCCCATGTCCTTTCCTTCTCACAAGAATTTTTAAGTGTACGGTTGATATATGCGCTTTTGTCGTTTCTAATGGTGTTAGTGTTGTTCTGGAAGATAGATTTCAACAAGTCTTCATGTTTCAATATTAGTGGTAGTAGTCCTCATGGCTGTCTTGGCTGGGGTTTTAATTATTGTATCGTTGCTAAGATTAATGCTGATGTTGTTGTAGCTGTTATTGCTGTTCGTCTTCATCTTGACATGGCTATGATGTTCGCAGTAACATATCTGAAGACAAACAGTTTTGTAGTAGTCGATGCTACTGCACGTAGCTTCTCAGCGCAATTATGATCAGATCATCTTTCCCCTCGCTAAAGGAAATCATAGATCTTAAATTTATTTTCCGTGGAGAACAGCATCTATAATCTTATTTTGAGATCCGACTAGTTATTTGTGAGGTGGCAACTTCTTCATATTCGCCTAAGATTATGATGAAGTACATTATATAATCTTTCTAGAGCCATATTTCTTAAGGTCAATATACTTCACATAAAGCAGCAATAATATACATTCCCCGTAGAAGTATTTATCTATAAATATTAATCGATTCTTCATTTCATTATAGTCAACTCCACACATCCTTCATACATTTTTCAGTTCGTATTCGTGTAGAGTTCTTTCCTGGCTTTTACGCTGACGCCTCTGTAGCAAGGTCCTTCTTCGAATGACTTTTCCT
>NC_068982.1:136711791-136714626 GCF_001194135.2 Octopus bimaculoides
GTATGTATGTATGTATATGTTAATGCAATTGAAACAAATGGCGGTTTTAATAGGCGAGATCTAAACTAAGATACCATTTTCTTCGAACGTATTTTTTGTTGTTCAATATCCTGGGATTTTATTCTACATACATTTACTGTTATCTGTTTGTTGAGCATTTAATCAAATTCCTTAAATAATGGGTGCTTTACTGATGTGTGCCTGGAAGTTTTTAATCCCATTTCTTCTCTCTTTCTCTTTCTCTCTCCCTCTGAAATAAACAATATTTGTAAACAAGCACGGAAGGATTTGTAAGTTATGTTTACAAATAGTATACGTACTACTATATATCAACTAAATTCGGCTGAAATTGATGGGTGAGCGTTTGGCCGAATCGGATGCACAAGAGGCCTTGTTAGCGTTTATTTGTGGGTTTGATTCTGGCTAGAGTTACCTCATCCATTTTCAGTCAAACTGTCGCTAAAATCGGATATTATGGTATTACTATGATATACTTTTATAGGCGCAGGAGGGGCTGTGTGGTAAGTAGCTTGCTTACCAGCCACATGGTTTCGGGTTCAGTCCCATTGCGTGGCACCTTGAGCAAGTGTCTTCTACTATAGCCTCGGGCCGACCAAAGCCTTGTGAGTGGATTTGGTAGACGGAAACTGAAAGAATCCCGTTGTATATATGTATATGTATATATATATATATGTGTGTGTGTGTGTGTGTGTGTGTGTGTGTGTTTGTGTGTCAGTGTTTGTCCCCCCGACATCGCTTGACAACCGATGCTGGTGTGTTTACGTCCCCATAACATAGCGGTTCGGTAAAAGAGACCGATAGAATAAGTACTAGGTTTAAAATAAGTCCTGGGGTCGATTTGCTTGACTACAGGCGGTGCTCCAGCATGGCCACTGTCAAATGACTGAAACAAGTAAAAGAGTAAAAGAGTAAAGAGTAATTATATAAGGCGGCAAGCTGGCAGAATCGTTAGCAGGCTGGGCGAAATGCTTAGCGGTATTTCGTCTGTCTTTACGTTCTGAGTTCAAATTCCACCGATGTCGACTTTGCCTTTCATCCTTTTGGGGTCGATAAATTAAGTACAAGTTGCGTACTGGGGTCGATCTAGTCGACTTTCCCTCTCCCCCAACATTTCGGGCCTTGTGCCTATAATAGAAACAATTATTATAAAGTCATATATAATAAGTCAAACCGATTTAGGATATCTGGAAAATATTCAATACGTATGTTTCAGATCAGTGTAGTGTATGACAACAAATGTACGAACCTTACAACTTATACGACGGCATGCCAGAACTAAGTAGCGTGTCCTGACTCTACTTAGGTTGTTACGCTAACAAGGATTCGGCATGGTTTGCTATATTTGTCTCGAGTCATCGCTTCCAAGTGTAACACAAAATTATGTGTGTGTGTGTGCGCGTGTACGTTTACACAAATATCACTAATATAACCTCGGTCGCGCCATGGTTACTAAATAAGACGTTTGTCTATACTGTGGTGCAATCTGACCGAACGTGATACGCCCGGGATCACCTGCGTCTAAAGATATACACACACACTCATCATTGTCTTTTGCCCCACCAACGGTTCACAACCTGTGTTGATGTGTTCACGTCCTCGATATTATGCAAATAGAGGAATTTATCTGTAAAAATATGTGACACTTATTCAGTAACCGTGATAAAACTCCGAGTTTTTTTTTTATATTTTTATATTTTTATATTTTTTAAATATTTTTTTATATTTTTCACATAATTATAGGGTTAAAGTTTTCGTATTTTTCCACACATATTTTTCTGTTTTCTCCCCACCAACCTTTTTTCCTGTACGCTTATAGACACGTATAAGGAACTTTATTTATATGTGTGTGCTTGTGAGTTTGCGTGTGGATGCGTGCATATGTAGATATATGCGTGCGTATATAGAGATATGTGCGTGCGTATATGGATATATGTGTGCATGCGATAATATACGCAGTTTTAGACGCGTTTTGACCTTGTCACTACACAGTAATTTCCCTTTGTTTTTAACGGTCATTTTTCCTAGGAATTTTCAATTGGCCGGATAACTGAAGAGATGTTGGCGTGGGCTCCCACCCTGGCATCCGAAACTCGGAGTTTTATCACGGCTACTGAATAAGTAGCAGAATGGGGCAAGAACACAAAACATCCAGACAGACGATACAAAGAAACACGGACAAGCCATTCGGAGTTTTCTTTCTTCAGTCGAGATCCAGATTACCCTTGCAATTTCGGCTGGTTTTTCTCGATATTGCTCCAATCTGGCCAGCCCGAAGGAAAACCTAAGCTAAGAGCATTAGATTCCTTGAAAGAAAGCAGCGAATGTATACAAAAACAAGGACGGAAAAAACGAGCAATGATACACAAATACAGTAGGAATAATAACGGGACATAACGGCAGATGTCTTTCGACTGGTCAAATAAAATTAAGCTGGCATAGATAAATATGCAAACTATTAACGAAGTGCTTAAGTACAGAAATTATTTGAGGATGGTGCATAGGCTAAATTGTTAAAGCGTCAGACAAAATACCTTTTATATCTTGATTTTCTTTTTACTTGTTTCAGGTACTAGCACTCTCCCCCGTACTTATTTTTTAAAGCCTCGTACTTCTGCTATCGGTCGCTTTTGCCGAACTTCACGATTACGAAGACATAAACACAGCGACACCAGTTATTATGCGGTTGTAGCGGGCAAACACAGACACAAACACACATACACACAAGTCTCTCTCTCTCTCTCTCTCTCTCTCTCTCTCTTTCTCTCTCTCCCTCTCTCTCTCTCTCTCTTTCTCTCTCTCTCTCTCTCTCTCTCT
>NC_068982.1:136715345-136721288 GCF_001194135.2 Octopus bimaculoides
TATATATATACACACACATAAATAAATGCATTTGTATGTATGTATGTATTTGTGTGTCTGCGCTTGATCCCCACCATCGCTTGACAACCGATGTTGGTCAGTTTACGTCGCTGTAACTTAGCGGTTTGGTAAAAGACCCGATTGAATAAGTACTAGGCCTATAAAAGAATGAGTCCCGGGGTCTTTTTGTTCGACTAAAGGCGGTGCTCCAGCATGGCCACAATCACGCAATCAAATTGCTGAAATAGCTAAAAGAATAAAAGAAAGATATAACCTGAGGAAAAAAGTTCCCACCACAAGAAAAAGAAGGACGGAACACAAAGACAAGCATAAAGAAGGAAAGGAAGGAAAAGGAAAAGGCAAAACTGAAACAACCAAAACTGAAACCTCAATCCACCAAGCAAAAACCAGAAAACCCCAAGGAGGATCCAATGCCATCCAAACGCCTACAGGAAAGAAAAAATTTGGAAGGCACTCAAGAACCTGCAAATTTTACCTGCAACGCAAATGTCGGTATGGGGAAAACGGCAAAAATTGCCGGTATGCCCACCCGACACCCCGCCAAATCTACAAAGGCCTTAAAGAGAAAAGGTTCCCTGAGGAAAGACAACAAATGTCTGCAAGTAAAAAATTTACCAAAGAAGTGTGCTCTTCGGAGATTATGCGAAACGCAGCAGCTGAGCAAGAGTCTTTTTTGTACATGGCGCAAAACATTGTGCAGCAGCTGACCTGGCTACACCAAGCACAAACAGGGAACCTTGCCCACGACTGCGCAAGATCACCACAATCGACAGACATGGGATAGCCTCCCCTAACGCCTGCACAGTCATTACGCCAATATTTTTACTAAATATTGGGGGCCTGTTGCATTATAATAAAAGCAAAATTTCTTTCCTGAAATACCTTGCGGCATTCAATCAAGCCCTATGCATAGCACTCGTGAAAACTCACCTCAGCCCTGATACAGAGGATGCAGAAGTACATGTACCAAAATATGTCATACTGCGAACAGACAGAAGTAAATGAGCCATGGTGGAGTTGCTGTATACATCCGTGACGACCTCACACCCCAGGTCTTACTGCGGTGCCATAAAATAGAAAGAGGAATGAATCATGGGGGATTTGAGTAAAGGCGAAGGGAACCAAACCAGCTCCAAGAATCAGAAACAAACCGCTGTAATAATGTCAGAAAAGGTAGAAAGATAAGACTGACTGTAGGTCAGACTTGAGAAGTTGTAGTGAAGCACTTTATGTCACTCACACCACTGAGTTTATCTTGGATCAGCAAATTGAAATACCATTCTAATTATATAATATTATTGAGGTCGAAGCCATACGGATTTCTTTTATCCTTACAGTTATATAATCTCCCAGTTAAATTATATATAACCTAGTTTTATTTGATGAGAGTTCTTCATCCATTAAACATTGAAATTTCAACTGAAAATTCAAACAGTAGAAAGATTATTTGAGGAATATCAAAATTAAAAATATATAGAGCAAGACATTTATTTACTTTGAGGCGAACTGCTCACAGTAAATGTTAAATTGACATAAGTTGAATATTGGAATTTAATTTCGCTTCTTGACTGAAACGAGTTCTGTCATTTGCATAGATAATAGTCTTAAGAAAAATCTGATAACCAAATATCTTAATTTCTATTTTTCTGTATCCGACATATCAGGTATGTGCCACAAATCAATATTGTTGTCTCACCCACATTTTCTCTAAGAGATAAGCGGAAAAACAGAAGAAAAGTACTTTTAAAATAACGAGTTCCAATGATTGAATTTTATCTTTCAGAGAATATTTTGAAATTCCTACTCACTTGCTGTTATTTCGAATCTTTTTTTCATTCTCTAAAACTTAATGCATAGCAACCATGAATAATTCTAATCAATGTCAAAACACATTTAGTGGTGTAAAAGAAAACGGAACCTGTCATTTCTTTTTCTGTCTAATTCTTCCAGCTCTAAAACTGAAATTTCCTGAAACCTGCTACAAATCTTTCTTGCATTCATTGCGTAACGTGTGATCAGATTTCTAAAATTTGAACTGGCTTTTATTTTATGCAATTGAGAAAGATATTGTTATTTAGATTGGACTCATTCTACGTGATACAAAAGATTACTGTTTTAACCATAAAAATAATTTGACACGTTGTGTTTTACGAGTTAACAAAGGATTACTCAGGAGTTTTTACAACGGCCTTTTATTGTATTTCACAAAGTAATTATTTCTATTTTTATTTCTGTATTATTTCATTATCAAATCAATACTACCAGAGAAAATAGATTACATAATAATAGAAACAGATGCTGAATTAATAACCAGATTCTTGATCTGCTAAAAGAAAGAAAATTTATTTTTAAGATTCCCAACCGAGATTTGTTTTGTTCTTTGCGTTTTGCTAGTTATTGATTCGGATACACTTATTGTTAAGAATTTTTCCAAGCAAACTTTAGAGGTTCTTAAATGATTTTAATTAAAATTCATAACTATTTACTTTGAATCTCGATCATATGTGTTTTACTGTATAATTAGATTTAATCTTAACTGGACTTAGGACATTGGCATAATGTGTGTGTGCATAAGTATACATACATACATACTTACATAAATACTTGTGTGTTTGTGTGTGTGTATAAAAAATACGTATACTGGCATATGATTGTTGGATATAGTTAAGTAAATTCGTTTAAGGCTGCGTGCTTTATTGATATCTGCCTAGATTTTTCATCTCTGTTTTTTTTTCTTATTATATATATATATATGTGTGTGTGTGTGTGTTTGTGTGTGTATCACCCGACGAGATACATCTGCACCACCGGATGCTCCTGAACCAGTTGTTGAGTGTCACACCTATGAGGGATCGTTGCTACATATGTCAAAACAATTGCCGTGATTAATAATAGACTCTCGTATATTCTATCTTCCATTTTTTATTTGCCATCTCTCTCTCTCTCTATCTCTCTCTCTCTCTCTCTCTCTCTACATATATATATATATATACATACATACATATATATATATATATATATACTATTTCTTGTTTGTTTCAGTCATTAGACTAACTTAAGTGCCGCCTTAAGTTTTTAGTCGGACGGATCAACACCAGTGCTTACTTTTTAAGCCTGATACCTATTCTATCAGTCTGCTTTACCGAACCGCTAAGTTACGTGAACGAAAACATACCAACACTAGTTGTCAAGTGGTGATAAGGTGGGGACAAACACTGACAAAGACACACATAGATATATATATATATATATACGTACATAAATACATACATATATATGTATATATATACGAGGGGATTCTTTCAGGTTCCGTCTACCAAATGCACACCAACGGCTTTGGTCGGCCCAAGGCTATAGTGGAAGACACTTGCCCAAGATTCCACCCAGTGGGACTGAACCCGGAACCATGTGGTTGGGAAGCAAGCTTCTTATCACAAAGCGACTCCTGTATATAATGTATATATATATATAGATATATATATTTGAAGAAAAGCAACAAAAATTCAATAGGTTATAGCAGTACGTACGTTTCGTACAAACTTCATTTATTCATGTAGTGAGAACACTACATAAAATGCGCAATGAAAATGTACTCCTCAGCTGCATAATGGAATTTAATTTTAGAAAGTCATTTTGTTGATGTGTGCAAAAACAAGAGCAAGAGAAGCAAAAATACCATCTTGACTGGGCTGTCATTCAACAGTCTAGATAGGGAGAGAGAGTAAGAGAGAGAGAGAGAAAAGGAAGAGAGATGTTATCGAGCATTGAACTAAGTACAATTGCCCCATGCGAGAATTGTCCTACGCGCACGGCAAAGCCTACTTTTTTTGCCGAGGGCTTATATGCCCCCTTATTAGACTATTTTCGTTAGTCGTTTGCACGGTGGTCGCTATAAGCGTTAAGCTTATAAAAATACCATTATTATTATTGACAGAATTGTAAAACTCGACACAGCATATAAAGTCTGTTTACAATAACAACAACGAACTAATATAGTTCTTAAATTTGAGCGAAAGGAGCAGGCTGGATCGCTGGGGTAATCGGTAACGCACCTAGTCGCGTTAACAATGGGAAGTGAATTCGTGTCCCACGCGTAAAGGAATGGCTCATTTCTTTTTCTGTCAAGGATTTATATGCCTCATTAGTAAATTATTTTCCTTAGTCATTTGCACGGTAATCGCTTCAAGCTTATTAAGAATACCATTATTATTATTTACAGAATTCATATATATATATATATATATATATATATATATATATATATGCGTTCGTATGTTTTAGTATATATACATATGATTATGACAGGGAAGAAAACGGACGAGCGAAGTAATACAACGCAGACGGTTTGTATAGGGGTGAATAAATTATTTTTAAACCGTTTTAAAGATTTTGGAAATAGTTATCGACCTCACCGTTTTTAGTTATTTATAGACTGAATTATAGAAATACATTTTTCAATAATCTAGATTCCGTGCATATACCTTTCTTAATAACCAGAAGAAAACTGAATTTGTACTTTAGATACAACGGATTTAAAGTTTACCACTATGGCATATTGAAATCTCTTTGTATTTTCTGGCGACATTCATGTAAAGCAGGAAGCTGACGTCCATAACAAAGCATGCCTTTATTTTATGGTTGTAGATAACAATACTTGTGTGGTTGTGATATAGATACATAAATATGGCTTCGTTCTTTTTAAATCTCTGATATCTTCCTGGAAGAAGATACTGGTTTCTAATACGGAAACAAAACGCCATTGTTGGAATTTATACAAAAGCAACAATAAGGAGCTGTATGATGAATTTAAGAAAACTTTTAACAATTTCTTCCTTTCCTTTTTACAGATCGAATTTTCAGAAAACGTGACGCATGGTCTCTTTATTTTCCTGTAGAACGTTGATTTTCTTCCATATTATTTGTTACAACTTATGTAAAATTATTTACAGACATGGCTCTGTGGTTACGTAATTTGCTTCGCAGTTGTGATTTTGATGTTTGGGTTCAGTCCTGCTTCGCGGCACTGTAAGCATATATCTTTAAATAAAACCCCGAGCTGACCAATGTTTTTCAATGAATTTCGTAGACGGAAAGCGTGAAGATGTGTGTGTATGTGTGAATGGAAACATAACACAACGAAACCTATAATAATGTTGACCTGCAACTTTGCAGCATCACTTGCACTGCCATTTGGTAGACTTGATAAAGATAGGCTTTAGCATAGAAATCTGCAGTAGATTTATCGTGAACAAAGGCTAAACTAAGTCTTAAAACACACCAATATGAAGAACACTAAGAGATATATTTTAGGAAAGAAAAATAATCAGTATAAACGCTTGATGTAGCTCTGTCAGTGCTAGTCTTTCTGTATGCCTTCAAAGAGACTTCCTGTTTTCGTGTAATTCATTAATTGGTATTATGATACACGCGCGCACACACATACAAACACACACACACACACACACACACACAAACACACACAAACACATATATATGCATGGCTGGTTAGAGTATCGAGTTAACAATCATGAGGACAGTAAAATAGGTTCCCGAACCGGGCTATGTGTTGTGTTCTTGGGCAAGACACTTTATTTCTCGTTGCTCCGGTTCACTCAGCGGTAGAAATGAGTTGCGACTTCACTGGAGCCAGGCTGTATTGGTAATTAGCAGAACTATATACACGTTCGCCTCGAGGAGTGAACAACTGGTATAAGATTCTGAGAATTCTAACTATCTTGCAATTCACGCTGAAGAGGGGCAGATTTTCTCGGTAAGAGATTTTTAACTCCGAAACCTGGTCCGTGAATAACAATGTTTTAATTTTATGTATGTAATTTTCAATGTCTTGCTCGCTTACGGTTTGGTATTTCGCTGAATTTCTTTTGAGAACTACTAAGTCTTAGTAGACACAACATGTGGTCT
>NC_068982.1:136721942-136723105 GCF_001194135.2 Octopus bimaculoides
TATATATATATTTACATATATATAATATGCATGTATATTAACGAGGTGAAGTAGAATCCTTTGAAACGATAGTAGAGATGGGCTTGAATGAACTCTGTTCTGGTTTCCTTACACTTTATTTTTTATGTATATACTCTTGTATTTTCATATATTTTTATTTTGTCTGTGTGACTCTGTGTGTGTCTGTGTGTCTGTCTGTGTGTATAATTTTGAAATATAGTGTATTATGTGATTTTATTTGATGCCGTGTTTCTAATCCGGACAAGTGTCTCTAAACATACGTTTGTGTGACAATGGATGTATCATACCACATAACACTGTTATTGTTTTATAAGGCCGTTAATGCGCCGAGCTGGCAGAATCGTTATCACGTTGGGCAAAATGTTGAGCACCGTTTCGTGCATCTTTACTGTTTATCCTTCAGCGGTCAATCAAACAGTACTATTTAAGCATAAGGGTCGATGTAATTGACTTACTCACTACCCCAAAATTGTTGATCTTGTGTCAAAATTTGAAATCAATATCATTATATGGAGCAGACAAAACATCACAGAAACGGACGCTCATATATAGATATGATTATGCTTTATATCGGTAAGGTCATTGCAAGTTTATACTTAGTCTGCGACCCTAGTTCTTCAAAGCTGTAACCAAGATGATCTTGCCAATCACTTAGTCACCTTTTCTTTGCATATGCTGTTATAAGAATTATTTCACAGTTTATAAAATTGTCTAATTGCAATTTATGTTAACTAGTAACTCCATTATGGTCATTTTCATGTAAATTATACACTCTATGCATGGAGTACGAAGGCGACAATTATTCGGTGTTTACCACATCTCTTTGCTTTCACCATTATTCAAATGAAGTGAATGGACATTGAAAGAAATTTGACAGGTGTTAACTCTCATGTGGTTCATAAGAAGCTTTATAAAGTTTCCTTTAACAAGTCAAATAGCATTCAATTAAACCTTGAAGAATGTGAGTTGCATATGTGAATTTAGTGTATGTAAATTTGTAGGTGTCATAGTATTTACATATATATAAATAAATAGATGAATAAATATACATACATAATACATACATACACACACGCAGACATATATATGTGTGTGTGTGTGTGTGTGTGTGTGTGTGTGTGTGTGTGTGTGTGTGTGTGTGT
>NC_068982.1:136723153-136729839 GCF_001194135.2 Octopus bimaculoides
ATATATATATATATATATATAAGTATATTTGTATGTAAAGAATACTGAGTGTGTTTCAGTGGGAGTGTTTGTGACGTTATTTGTTAATTAGTACATCGATTTGCCTTGCTAATATAAGCCTGGTTATACATTTTGTACACATTAAATGTAAATATGGACATAGCATATATAGAAAAGAAAGAGAATTAAGAGAGAAGTGGCGATTCCCAGACGAGGGAGATTTCATTTATTTACTTCTGTTTATAGTTCTCTTAACTAATTGACTTTATCAATAAAGTCGAAGCGTTATTGATAAATTTAATTAAAGTTATATACAAACAAACTTATTGAATCTCTAAAAACTTTGGTATAAATTATTAATCCATGTTGGTTATATAAGAACGAATTCATAACTTGAATTCTTATTGCACATTCGCTTCAATTTATACCATTGAACAAGTTAAATCACCGTTTTTTGGGGGTGTTTTTTTCAACAAACAAAAATATCCTTTTGATTAGTAACACTTCTGTTTGAGATAAATTAAAATGTATTTCTTTCTAAAGGTCAGAATAAACGTTCAAAATCTGATAAGAAATTTTCTTCTTTTACATCAAGAATATTTTCAAAACTTGTTTCTAGGCATTGCGATAGTGGTAGAGGTGGTTTTAGTGGTGGCATGCCAAGATAATTCTTTCTATCAGTAAAGTCCGTAGCTGGAGGGCTCTTGGATCTTTGTAGAAAGCAATAAATTTTCAAATTTAACTGAGATTGGTACTGATTACATTCCACTAACAAAAACAATTTTTTTTAGTCTTGTTTTATTCGGAACACTTACTTCTTTTCTGTCTGATATGATAAGGTATCGCAGGCCTTTGTTTGGGCAACGGGAAATGTAGATGCATCTTAAATGCTGGAAGCAACTTTCGATTGTTCGTTCTCTTTTGTTCGAGTAGTTTTCTCAAGAGGAAAATCAAAATGTTGAATATCTACAGCAGTAATAGTTTATAAACATTTAGGGAGATTGCTATAAAAACGAAACTGTGCTATATAAGGTTTCTTCTGAAATTCATCAACATTTCTAGAAGCCACCGAAGTAGAATGGAAGATTCAGTAAGTTCGTTTAATGATATTTAATGCAATGTTATAGTGTTCAATAAACGATGTATATACTGTATCTGAATTAAACTGAGACACTTTTATTAATTTTATCATGTGTATTAATACCTGTATTAATTATTACTCTGTTATCAATAGACATTTCTTATAATTATATTAAGCTCCTAGAGTCCTACAAATTCTTCAGTTGAATGTTACCTTTGCTTTGGTAGTCTTTTCTACTACAGGCACATGGCCTGCCTGAAATTTTGTTGGGGTGGGGAATAGTCGATTACAACGATCCCTATGCATAACTGGTACATATTTTATCGACTACGAAAAGATGAAAGACAAAGTTGGCCTCGGTTCAAATTGAACTCAGATCGTAAAGCCGGATGAAACGCCACCAATCATGTTACCCGGCATGCTGACTGTTCTGCCAGCTCAACGCCTTCTTCTGCCTTAACAATAAAGAACGACTGAGTGTATTTAGTCAAAATGTTAGTCGTAATGCAAATGCCGCTTTTCGAATTTTCAATGTAGTGTCCAGTTACAAAACTTTCTTTGATTTAATGATACGGTCCAAAAAGTACTCCAAAAAGAGTATCTTTCAATATCTTTGAAGATAGAAACCTTTCATTAGCAGTGAAATTATGTGTATCTGTAAATTATTCCGGGGAGACGATATAGACAACACAAAAGAAGCCGGTAGGGAAATTGTTTATTATAAAAAATAAACCAAAAGGTAAAATTAGAAACAGTAAAATATAAGTAAGCTTTCATCTGGTGCTCACATGTCAAATAAAGAAATTATGATAATAATAATAATAATAATAATAATAATAATAATAATAATAATAATAATAATAATAATAATAATAATAATAATAGTTATTATTATTATTATTATTATTATTATTATTATTATTATTATCTAGTGAACGGTATTTCGACATCTCGTGTGTCTGTATCTTCTGGAGGAGTTACCTCAGTCTTATAAATATTATTATTATTATTATTATTATTATTATTATTATTATTATTATTATTATTATTATTATTATTATCATTATTTATTTATTTATTTATTTATTTATCTGTTTGTTCATTGATTTACTTACTAAGATTACACAAATACCTCATCTAGCGACAGATCGATTTTTCACTATAAAAACTTCGTATGATTTTGGTTTTTCAGCATCTAACACATTTGCCTCAAAATATTTTTCCATGGTGCCTGTATAATAAGTTTCAATTTACTACCCTTTCTTCTATACAGCAAACAGACATCATGTAGTTTCATAACGTCAATTGTGTCACGGGAAGCAAATTATGATTGAAGACGGTTCGTATTTCTTTGAGTTATACAAAATTCTTCGCTTATAGAGTGAAAAGAAAAGCAAATACAGCTGATTAAGAGACTCTTTTCTTTCGTATTGGGGGAGTATTAGTAATACAATAAAGAATACAGGTGCAAGTAAAAGTGTTGAAACTTCATCGCAAGCTTGTTTGCTATATTTTCTCTTTAAATATTCTGCTGTATTTATATGTAGTAACATTACAAGATGTTTTTTAATGGGAGAAATAAAGCTAAATTTACTCCAGTCATGGGAAAGCAGTGAAAAGCTATTCACAGGTTTAACATTTCTTGAATGTGGGTTAAATAAGGAAATTAAATTCAAAATTTTTCAAATGCATGTTAATTAATTGAATGTAAACGAAATTTGCACAGAAAATCTTAGTAATGAATTAATAAAACTAAATATATATATTAAAATAAGTATTGAATAAAACAAAAGCGGTTTGTAATTTAATATAATGCGAAAATATTAAAGACATTTTATTTTCCTACAAAGGTTTAGCGATACTTAATTAATTAATCATCATTAATTAAATTAATTTTACAAACGGATGAAATATCTAATAATTTATAAAAAGATTTTCAAATGTAATTTTAATAAAGAAGGAACATTTCTCAACTTATTGAACTCAGAGATAAGTAAAATATAGAATTTAATCTATTTACTGCTATTTTACACAACAACAAACAATTAAAAATGGTGTGGGATAGTTGGAAGGTAAAATTTCGGGAAATGAATATGATGATGCGTGTCTCGAATGCAACCTCATACATTCTTTCAGAAAAGGGCATCTCTTGTGGTTGGTGTACAATCACTAAAGGGTGCACTTTAGCTTCTGGCCCACAGGCATGCGGTCTCCTCTCTCACTTTCTCTCTCTCTCTCTCTCTCTCTCTCTCTCTCTCTCTCTCTCTCTCTCTCTCTCTCTCTCTCTCTCTCTCTCTCTCTCTCTCTCTCTCTCTATCTATCTATCTTTCATAATATCCTCTGCTTCTCAGAACTATCTGGCGTCGTACCTTCAAAATGAAGCATCTCTGACCGACTAGTTCCTGTACCTCTCATTACCTCTGTTACATCCAGTCCTCCCGGCCCCCACTGATTATTTTTTCCCAGTCTTTTCTCCCCAAGCATTGACGATTATAACTCTCCTCCTTGCTCATACTTTTCCTGCAGCTGTTGGCCAGCAACAGTTTAAAGCGATCATTAGCAACATCGACCTCACCAGACCCAGAGGGCCTGCAAGTGCCATGGAATACGAAACAAATTCAACAAGTACAAAAAAATACAGATATCCGTGTCCATTTTCTATGTCTGTGAAGAAATTAAGTTGACTACCACAGGTCAGATATACATTTACATTTTATTGAGAGAGGAAATATTTATCTAAATAGTTTCCTACTTACCTGATTAAGGTGTTTGTCTCTGTCTCATTTTCATAAAGCCATCAGTTTCATTCCTGTAGAAGACAGTGCTTTACATTCTTGAGCAAAATACTCCATTTTCCGTGCTCCAGTATACTGAACTGAAAACGATTTTACTTGCCGGATGTTGGTGCATCCTTCTCTCCTATTTGTTACATACTTATGTTCTGAAGGGACAATAGTGGAAGGAACAAGGAGTCTATGTTTGTTTACAGCTACCTATGTACTTAAAACAATTATTGAAAGCATCGTACAGGTTATTCGCATGCTAGCAATGACTGGCAGTACAGTGCTGATCATCTGCGTAGGTACAGATTTAAATAATTTCACTATGAACACAATACGCTTGCCATAACAAACGAATTTATCGTTCTTTTGTTCAGACAGTAAATATAAGCTGCGTTAAAAAGTTTGGTTATATTTCTTAGTGGATTCTCGATGCTCAAAGGGTCAACTTGCATAAACCTTTGTTCTGTATTGCAGTTCTTATTGTTGTCGTATAGTCCGTTAGAAGTGGTCGACCAAATATGTCATTTTATTAACGAATGACTTGGTGTAATCTATACACGTACTATAACTCAGCGTAAGATTCATTGGTTTATGTTTCGGAAAGTAATTTGCAAGTGAAATTATGATTTATTTCGTGGAATTGATAAAGTGTTTGTATGCATTTGAGGTGTAATGGTGTCCACATCAAAGGCGGTAAATATAGTAGTCGCTGATCATTTTCATTTCTTTCCGTGATCGTGTATCACAGGAAGGATGTACTTCACGTGATATAGCTCAATGTATGATCGATGAGAATTCCAATGGCTTGCAGATTTACGCTTACCAATTTCATACTACTTAGTTTGGTTCCACTATTTGTTTCTTATACTATCTGCTACAAATATGAAATAAACTGTCAGCTGGATACTGTTTTTAACACACATTGTATTTTCCTTTAGGTCTTTTGTCAATTCCGTTATTTTGTTAAGTTTACAAGTAACTCAGTTGTCAAATAATTTTTATTTCAGAATATTTCATGTTATGTAAACGTCATTATATATAGTCGGTCAGTTTGAATTAAAATCTAATTAGAGACTCGTATTGATTTTGGTATATCTAAAATCATTTGGAAATGTCAAGTTAATTGTCTTGACAACGTTGTAATAGATGCATTTAAACAAAATTATATTAGAAGTTAATATAATCTTACAAATAACGAAAATATTGTACAAGTTATAGAAGCGGTGAAATGCAAGTTTAATATAATATTCACAAAATACTAACTAAATACTTTTAATTCTTCAGGTCAAAATGAAAGCTTTATTCTATACGAGTTAGTAATTAACGCTTAAAAAGCTGTCCTGTTTGGGTACCAATTTATGTAAACAAACGTGTTTGTATTTCTTTTGTTCTCTTTATGGTTTTACATAAACATTGTTCAGAAACATTATTGGAACTAAACATTAATGTTTCTAATGATTTACTTGTTCATGATAAATAAAATATCTACTTTTAGGATACATATTCAATATAACTTTAAAAATATTTAATTAAAACTTTCTCGTTTTAATACGTCATTATTTTATGATTACGCCTTTTTTTTATTATTGTCTTTTTTTTTGTAGAATTAATCCTAAACAAACACGGAGATGTTTACAACATACTTTTCACGTTAATTGCTTCTTCTTTTTTCCAATTCAAGTTTTAAATGAAGCTAACTATTTTATAGATTTTCCGATACAGGATATAATTAGTGTTTGTTGTCTGAAAATTACCTAAATCAAAGTTGATACTTATATTACATAGCAAAATAAATAACAACCAACAAAATATATATCAGTCGTGTAGGTAATTTTCAAGTGTCATTGCCATTCGCCAGAAGCACAAAAAATAAATAAATAATCAACTAAAACTTTCAAAATTTTTGTAAACTCGAAGTTCCATATAATCTAAATAATGTTAACAATAGAACTAACAAGTATAAAAGCATTTATTTTACTAATTCAAACACTATAAGAATCCTGTGTATACATACACGATCAACTAAACTAGCGGCCAAATCTTCCTCGAATTTTCCTGTTGCCATCAAAAGTAAACGGATGCATAAAACAACGTAGCGTAGTCCAAAACCCCTTTACAAAGACGAACTGGTAACGTCATGATTACCTTTTTAAATAGGTATATTTAATTAGCTTGGGTCCAGGGTCAAATAGCAACAGCAATATCAAGGGTTAAATGTTACTACTATCTCTTCTCGAATTTGGTTTATTTTATACACCATATCATTTCCCATTGATCAAGGTTCGTGTTTTTAGATTTTCCACTCCATAAAGATGTACACCGGATAGTAGAGGACTGTGTGCGAGTCTAATATGGTCTTTTTCCTCATTAGCCATCACACATTATGGAATATTAGAAGTAGAGTCATTATGTAAAAGAAGTTGAGCTTTCACTATTACAAGCCTTAAGACCGTTGGAATTCCCATTTGTTGATTGATTAGTTCTCTTAGCAATTACTGTGCAGGATTTTAAGAGGAAATACTTGATGAAGAAGCAATGCCTACAGTCAAAAGTTTCATAATAAACTTCACAAAGAGTAAAGTTATATATTTTCTAAGTAGGAAAGAAATCAGGACTTTGCATCAAAAACATCGAGAGGCGTAGGAGTGGCTGTGTGGTAAGTAGCTTGCTTACGAACCACATGGTTCCGGGTTCAGTCCCACTGCGTGGCACCTTGGGTAAGTCTCTTCTGCTATAGCCTCCGGCCGACAGAAGCCTTGTGAGTGGATTTGGTAGACGGAAACTGAAAGAAGCCCGTCGTATATATATATATATATATATAT
>NC_068982.1:136729882-136733784 GCF_001194135.2 Octopus bimaculoides
TGTGTGTGTGTGTGTGTGTGTCTGTTTGTCTATCTGTCTGTTTGTGTATCTGTCTGTCTGTCTTTCTGGGTGTGTGTCTGCGTGTTTGTGTGCCTGTGTGTCTGTGTCTATGGGTGTGTGTGTTTTCGTCCCACTATCACTTGACAACCGGTGTTAAATAATGTTCTTGTAACTTAACTGATCGGCTAAAGTAATCGATAGAATAAGTTCCAGAATCAAAAGTTAAGTGCGTGCCATGGTCGATATTTTCGACTAAACCGTCTAAGGTGGTGTCCCAGTATGGCTGCAGTTCAATAAGTGGAACAAATATATTTTTAAAAAAAGATAAAAAAGTACTGTACCAAATATGATTCAGATGAAGCTTAGTGAAATAAATTACAGACTGATTTCTGGTGTATTTTCCTATTGTATTCTTTAAGCCTATAGATGAGCATGCATCGCCCCATGAAGAAATTTCTGTAAGTACTCAGAAATATTGCAAGCTCTTCCTCTGCATCCAGCACAAAACTGGAAACCCTTTCGTATCACCTGCGGGTATCTCAGGGTCACAAGTGTTTCGTCTCCCTGTCTGTACCTTAGCCTAAGTTGGGCAGCAGGCACTGAACTCATTTACATTTGTGAAAGAGTTCCACCTGCAACGAAATCTACTTGAGTTGGTTTCAACTGCCATGTCTATCTCCTTGTGGGCCATCTTCTGCCGTCTGGTTTCCAGACCAAGTTTGTACAGGAAATAGTACACCAACAGAGTTGAAAAGTCGTGGCAGCCGACTTCAATACAGAATGAGACTGCATATCATCCCTTGACAAGAACCTCGTCGACAAACGCCTCAATTATAAGCTGTTAAAACTCCTTAAAGTAGTATTATAAATTTACATTCCAATGTGTGACCGCGTGTGCATCGTTGGCGGTTTTCTTTCTCTGTCTTCTCTTCTTTCGACTTTTCCTATATTTCTGATGAAGAGCTATGCTCGAAACGTGATATGCTCTTTCTTTACTTTCCTTTCCTGAGCGTCCAATAACACTGTACTTATTCCACGTCCTCGCGTCGTTGATTTTTCGTGTTTTTTCTCGCTTGCTCATGTTTGAATTGACTATATATTGATTATATTTACATCTGGATGAATTTAACCAGTATTAGCATCTAAGAGAAATAATATTATTGTGTATTTCTCTGTCACAACATATGAATAAGAAAGGAAGGGAGTGATATCAAACTGGAAGTGGGATGGTGAACGTTCAACATTGAAAAGAAAAATGAAACAGCGTTTAAAATCTGTGTGAGTATAGGTATGTGTGGAGGCGCAATGGCCCAGTGGTTAGGGCAGCGGACTCGCGGTCATAGGATCGCGGTTTCGATTCTCAGACTGGGCATTGTGAATGTTTATTGAGCGAAAACACCTAGAGCTCCACGAAGCTCCGGCAGGAGATGGTGGCGAACCCTGCTGTACTCTTTCACCACAACTTTCTCTCACTCTTAATTCTTGTTTCTGTTGTGCCTGTAATTCGAAGGGTCAGCCTTGTCACATTGTGTCACGCGGAATCTCCCCGAGAACTACGTTAAGGGTACACGTGTCTGTGCAGTGCTCAGCCACTTGCACGTTAAATTTCACGAGCAGGCTGTTCCGTTGATCGGATCAACTGGGAACCCTTGACGTCGTAAGCGACGGAGTGCCAACAACAACAACAACAATAGGTGTGTATGTGTGTGCGTGTACAAGAGAAGTATGTGATTGTTTGTATATGTGATTATTATGTACCTTATTTTGTATCGCATTTATATATAAAATACTACAATTAGCCGTCATTTTTGACGACACGGTGTCAGCTAGTTGTTGAATATAAGGCTCAACCTCTGACAGGATGTTTTCTCTATTGGGAGATTAATAACTTGCTATACGCAAATTTAATTATTGTACTGTAGTTGTATATAAAGCTGAAAAGTCGTACTAAATACTGGCCAGTTTTCTGAATTTTCAGAGGTGATATTATCCGCTAAATAATTAACAAACGTTCCTTTACACTTGAGGAAAACAAATTAGACAAGTTTGAAATTGTTTTACTTCTCACCAATATTTTAAACTTTTTTTATGCAATCAGTTGTAATGTCAAAATTATGAAATTATTGTCGAGTATGAATGCTTAGCTTGATGTCTCTTTACAAGCAAAAAGAACAACCTTACTCAAATGTTTAACTCCAATTAAAAATGAAGTGAGGCGGTTGTTCGTGCACTGACAGCCGTCACTTGTCATTGCATTCTAATAAGGAGAGAAATTAAATTCATTTTCTATGAATTCATGAACCAATTACATTGAAAGCCTTTACAATAAACAACATCATCATGGTTACCAGCATCATCATCATTGCCACTTATCTTTATAATCATACATTTTATCAAATTCGTAATTATCAAAACCACCTTGCCATCATGGTGGCAATGACAACTCTGCTTTCATTATCAAAATTCTGCCAGCTACATTATTGTCATAATGTCCTTGTCATAAATAGTTTGTTTGTATTTTGTCGTCATCATTCATCCTCACCACTATTTGTCATTAGAGCTATGACCGTTATCATTGATATTGTTTGTCTCATCATCTACTTGTTTCTCTCCTGCGTCATCCTGCCCTACACTTTCTTACCATCATCTTCATCATTCGTGTCATCGTTCTACACTTAATTATATTCGTTTCCTGTTATTTTTCATTCTCATCATCATCATCATTTTCATCATCATCATCAACCTCATCCTCACTTCATTACCATATTAACTTCTTACGATTTTTCATTCTCGTCCTCCCCCTCCTCTTCATCATCATCATCCTCATAATCACCATCATCATCATCATCATCATCACCACCACCACCACCCTAACCACCACCACCACCACCATCATCATCATCATCATCATCATCATCATCATTATCGTCATTGCCATCATCGTCAATATTGTTATCACCATATTCGCTTCCTGTTGCTTCAATCTCCTCCTCCCCTCCCTCCCCATTATCATCATCATCATTGTCGTCGTCGTCGTCGTCATCGGCATTATCGTCATTATCATAATCATCATCATCATCATCATCATCATCATCATCATCATCATCATCATCATCATCCTCACCATCAGCACCATATTGCGTCCAAGTTTTGCCTGAAGGTCAGTAATTCCAAGGAAGGGATAGATCGATTAGATCGACCCCAGTACGAAACTGGTACTTATTTTATCGACCCCGAAAGGATGAAAGGCAAAAATCATCCTTAAGTGGAATATGAATGCAGAATGTAAAGACGGACGAAATGTCCCTAAGCATTTCGACCGGCGTGCTAACGATTCTGCCTGTTCCATATTAGCTTCCTGGTTAATCATCATTATCAGCACTGCTAACATCGTCATCGTTTACAACGATTATTGTTTTGTATCGTCAGCAACATCGGCATCAACAACATCGATATCAGTAACAACAATAATTCGAAGATGTTGTCGATGACTGATGAAAGGAAAATTTTAAACGTATTAGCGAGAACAGACGGAAAGGAATGGAAACAAAAGAAAAAACTGAAAAATCTATCAGCAACGAGATTATCGTAGCAATAATCAAAATTACCATCATGGCTTTCATCGTTAAACTTTTTTCTGGCTCTTCGACCTCGTCGTCGTCGTCACCCTAGTAAACATCACCATCATCATTATCATCATCATCATCATCATCATCATTACCAGTACCATCCTCATTTTGTGCTTCATTATCGTCGTCGTCGTGATCTTCATCATCATCATAATCATCATCACGATCATCATCACCATCATCATCATCATCATCACCAGCATCACCATCATCATCATTACCATCATCATCACCATCAGTATCATCATCATCACCACTATCATCATTATCATC
>NC_068982.1:136733965-136735407 GCF_001194135.2 Octopus bimaculoides
ATCCTTATCACCACTACCATCATCATCATCATAATCATTATTGTCATAATGTCTGTCTATCAGCTTCAGCAATACCTTCATAGTTCGCCATCATCGTCATCATCATCATTATCGAAGTCATCACCATTGCCCATCGTAATTCTTCACATCATCATCACCACCACCATCATCGTCATCATCATCGTCGTCGTCATGATCATCATCATCATCATCATCATCATCATCATCATCATCATCATCATCAACCTTATCACCACTACCATCATCATCATCATAATCATTATTGTCATAATGTCTATCATCTTCAGCAACACCTTCACAGTTCGTCATCGTCGTCATCATCATCATCATCGAAGTCATCACCAATGCCCATCGTAATTCTTCACATCATCTTCATCAGCAGCAGCATTAACAGCAACAACGAACAACATCTGCAATCATTGGCATTACTTTTTCACATATTCTTTTCTCTTTAATATAATTACGTTCAAACTGTTTTTCTTTCCAAACTTAATTCATTGTTGCTCCGACTCACTTTAGTTAGCTGTCACAATTCATTCCCACATTAATCTTCCGTTTGGCTCTGCTTGTTTGATCTGTCACTGTTTTTTATCTCTCATTCGAGTATGAAAACTAAAATACTGACAATCTTCTTTACAGCAGCTTGAAAGCAGAATAAATTCTCTCGAAAGTTTGAATCGTTCTTTTTGTTTGTTTGTTTGTTTGTTTTTTGGGTGGGGGTGCATTTACAATTCCCGCTTAATACTGCTAACTATACCATAATAATTTAAGCGTAAATATATTATACTAGTAACATTACCCGATTTTATTCGGGTCTGCTCGGGCCACATTTTAAAGATGAGGAATTTTGCCCTGGAAGTCACACCTTTCAATTGAGCATACTCAATGTTTCTATGCAAACTCCCCACCGCTTTTAACATAGGTGTGCAAATTTTCAGGTCAATCCGCCCACATTTATTAACACTTTTGCCTACACAACTGCTTGTGAGAAACCGTCCAGCCTTTTCACAAATATGTAGTAGACATAATTTCAAAAGCTATAGATTTCTTGTTTTGCAACTTAATGATAGTATTTCGACTGCTCAAGGCAGTGAGGTATCAGTATCGATAGCACAAGGGGCTAAAAGACTCGCGGCATTTTGTCCGTCTTTACGTACTGAGTTCAAATCCACCAGGATCGACTTTGTCTTTCATCCTTTGGGGTTTGATAAGATAAGAACCAGTTGAGCATTGGGGTTAATGTAATCGGCTTACCCGCGCCCTCGAAATTACTGGCCTTAGGCCAAAACTTGAAACCAATATTTCGACTACTAATTCTTAGCTATGAAGGCGCAATGGCCCAGTGGTTAGGGCAGCGGACTCGCGATCGGAGGATCGCGGCTTCGATTCCCAGAACGGGCGTTGTGTGTGTTTATTGAGCC
>NC_068982.1:136735570-136738811 GCF_001194135.2 Octopus bimaculoides
GGACATATACGCCATAGAAACCGGGAAACCGAGCCCATGAGCCTGGCTAGGCTTGAAAGAGGCGCAAAAATAAATTAATTAATAAATTCTTAGAGCTTGTGTAAACATCAGCTGAAAACTGGAAGTTAAGGCTGAGAGCTGGAGTAAATTACAGACAAAAGATGAATGGGCGTTTTATAATTGATCTACGATGCTGAATATCGTGGTCGGTGCTGTCACTCATAAATGCTTTATTTTTCAGTTCACTGAGATTAACAGCTTATGCACAACTCATAAATTATGTTGTACAGTAAATTTACTCTAACACTTTATGCAGAAAAGATAAGGCAAGCAAACAATCATTAAAGAATAGAATGTTTCGTAAAATACAGTTGAGCTAAGTTTCTAAGAGGTCAATCACCGTCATGTATCGTACGCTTTACAATGCGTTGATGATACTAGAACGAAAGACTTTTCGGTTAAGCGTGAGTTTTCTCGTCAGATGGAGCCACTGTGTTACTTCGTTCTGGCTTTCTCATAGTGTTTACTACGGGTTGGTTTACCATTGCCTTCACCAACTGGGTGACTGTTGGCCCACAAGGAGCTCACCCGTACTTTGACATGTCTTGCTTTTAGTCCTGCTGGGTGTCGATACATTCCTCTCACAAGAATAGCAAGCTACTCAAGTGGGGCAGCCGGTTTAGTCGCCAACCACTCGACAATGGAACAGGTAGGACTGATGTACATGGTACCAGCAGCAGGTATCATTAACCTGCGATGAGATTCCTGGCCTGATACCTATAAGGTCAACGTGCAGGACAATTAATTTTAGTGCAATTTTTAAAGTCTTTTCTTGGTTGTTCTGAAGGGCTTTTGTTTAAGTTAACAAATTCTGATTGCCTCGAATTGCTTCACAGATAAATGACTTCATAGTATGTATGAAATAGAAATTAATAAATTTGTAAAAACCAGAACAAATTTTGAGCAATCTAATGAGCATTTATGTCGAGTGAACTTTATCTTGGAATGGTTAATTACTTTATCCCTTCTACATTTCTGTCAAATGAAATACTTATTCGGTCACATTGTTTTGAATTAATCATGCACTATCTTGCAGCTTCGAGATTTTTCTAATGCGATTTTTTATTGTTAGACTAACATTATATGGTAGGTGTGAGAAGCCAGATCTGGCTAGCTTTAGCATAAGACAAGAAAACTCTCTGGGCCAGTTATGGCCATTTTGAATGGCAGATGGTTAATGAAATCGTCCTAACTGTAATAGTAAAACAAGGACAAGAAGTACTTACTACGATTCTTTTATTCTTTTACTTGTTTCAGTCAAATGACTGTGGCCATGCTGGAGTACCGCCTTTTAGTCGAGCAAATCGACCCCAGGACTTATTCTTTGTAAGCCTAGTACTTATTCTATCGGTCTCTTTTGCCGAACCGCTGGGTTAAGGGGACGTAAACGCACCAGCATCGGTTGTCAAGCGATGATGGGGGGACAAACACAGACACACAGACATATACACACACACATACACACATATATATATACATATATACGACGGGCTTTTTCAGTTTCCGTCTACCAAATCCACTCACAAGGCTTTGCTCGGCCCGAGGCTATAGTAGAAGACACTTGCCCAAGCTGCCACGCAGTAGGACTGAACCCGGAACCGTGTGGTTCGTAAGCAAGCTACTTACCACACAGCCACTCCAACGCCTTAATGTTTTTATAAGGAAAATCTTGCATCGAGTCCAATTTCCAAACGGATTTCATTTGATTTCTATGAAAGAGACAGGCATTAAAATACTCTAATTTCTCGTATAAATTTGAAAACTTCCGTAACATTACTGGTCAAAAGGATTCAAAATTTCCCTTGTTTCTTAAGGATATATTTAGAAGAAGCAACGAGCTATTAGTGAATGTTTCTAGAATTCATTTCAATTTATGCGAGAGGCCACTTTACGTAACCTATGCTACACTAATTTAATAAGCAGATCAATCCATTTCCTACTTCTTCTCCCCTATAGATATGAAATTTTGTGGTTAGAGAAAAAAATCAATATAAACATATTCCACTTGGTTTTATGTAATTCCTATGTAATCGAATTACTTACAGTTTATTAAATTATAAATTGTAGTTTACTTTATATTCTTAGTGTGCAGCTATGAAAAATCCATTAGTCATAAGTGTGCGGTGACCTTTAAGAAAATATAGTTTATGATTCATAAATTTAAGCAACCAGTACTACGTAATGTTATGGATACAAAGAAAACTTCTGATAAATATCACCTCAATACTCTTCTCTATTTAAACAAACTTTTTGAGAGCAATTTCCTAACATAGTGTACACAGCAATCCTACTTGAATACAATGTTAAATATAAAATAATTAATGAAATATAACATTAATTATAAACATTTTGAAATGTGACACAATGTCTAAAGGGTTATTGTAATGTCTGAACATTCTATAAGGTCAAAATTTCAAAGTTTATTACAAAACTACGGACGAAAGTGATTCACCGTTATTACAATATATTGTGTTGAGTCAAAAGTTTTGCAATATTCTGGTAACTTCTTTGCTTTATTCATCAAGTTACAACAAAAGCAGGCTAGCATTCAAAGTCGATGCTATCGTGTTGCGGCGCCTGAAGTCACTTTTTCTGCCAGTTCTTCGATTCCATGCTGCTACCAGTTCTTGTCTTTCAAGGTGAAGAATTCCTTCAATGAAGCTTCCACTCCTTCTTTGTTGATGAAACGTCGAGAGCACAGGAAGTGAGTCATCGATCGTAACAAGCAATAACTCTGTGAGGAATGGTGTTGATGAGGAAGGCACGGGTGAGGCCACAGGGCCACGAATAAAAGGTGCATACAGGTGAGGCGAGAGAAGTGGAGCTAACGACGCTTCGGGCCAACGCATGAAACCTTCCGACATATATGCATACATCGTTATGTATACATGCATACATAAAATACATATAGATAGATAGATATATAGATAGATAGATAGATAGATAGATAGATAGATAGATAGATAGATACGTGCGTACGTACATACATACATACATTCATGCATACATACATACATACATGCATACATGTATGCATGCATACATACATACACACAAACATACATACATACATACATACATACATACATACATACATACATACATACATATATCCATACATACATACAGTAAAAATATGCAAGTCTTTTCCCAAGATTAAAACGTGACATACTTTTTTTAT
>NC_068982.1:136739072-136739669 GCF_001194135.2 Octopus bimaculoides
TATATATATATATATATATATTCGTGTGTGCGGGAGTGTGTGTACGTGTGTGTCACGAAGAACAAGCATGTATCCCAATTTCCCTGTCTAAAAAGTTTTTTTTCAACGTCACCGTGACGTATCTTTTCTAACCTCAATGTAATATCTTCTGCATGCAATTAAATTTACTGTTGGATGTCCTCCGACGGCTAAGACACAGACAAAGGCAGCAACGGTGTCTATATTTCTGTCGGGAAACCGAGTTAATCAGATCAATACAAATGAGAAAGTAGAGTAGAATAAGCTGTGCCATGAAGAGAAGAGAATTGATTTGATAGACAGTATAACAGTGTGCGAAGATAACATTTTCTCAACTATATATTCTAATCAAAGGTCAAGCAGGACATTTTATCCGAGAACAGTTTTTTTTCTTTCTCTTTTGGAGACACTGACCACCTGTAGTCAACTTCAATTCCGAAGCTTTGCTTTGAGTTAGCTAGTATTATACATGTATATATATACATATATATGTGCATATATATATGTATATATATATATATGTATATATATGCATGTATATATATATATATATATATATATATATATATATATATATAT
>NC_068982.1:136740278-136741272 GCF_001194135.2 Octopus bimaculoides
GCGATCGTCGTCGGTGTTGTCATCGTTGATAACCAGTTAGTCGCAACATCTTTTTCCAAAGGCTTGAAGATAGCTGAAGGGAATGATGCATCTCTTCTGACTACAGTTTTCTGATTCATATTGTCAAAGTTGTGAATATACTAAACCAAAAAAGAAACAAAAAACAAAATAAAAAACATTAAAAATCCTAAAGGGCGGAAGCAGGTTCTTTTTCTTTATCTTTCTTTTTGTTTTTGTTTTTTATTTGCAGTTTTGAATGTGTCTGGAGTTCTTTGAGGCGAACAGTGACAGCAAGCTAAAGAGCTTCATTAGGTCTGACGTTTGTCTGTCTCTCAGTAAATATTTTGTTATATAGAGCATAATACAGCAAGATGACTACAAATAGCTTTCAGTAATGTAAACAGCATTGTGTTATCGAGAGTTCTTTTAAAAAGGAAAAACAAAAGAGAAAAAGAAATATTCATTAAAATCTGACTTAGGATATGATGTGCCAGCAAACAGATATCATTCTCTACATGTGTATATTTTTGTGTTGATGTACATATCTGTGAGCTGTTTAGTCTGTATGTCTGGTGCTTCACTGTGTACATTTACGAGGCTTTCAAAGTTTCTGCGTACTTGAATATGTGTGGCTAAAAGCATGTAAATGACAGAGTTCACGTTACATTCACACGTGGGCAGTATCATAAGATGCGTTGTCATACTGAGAGTTCGTGTATGCGTATATCTATAAGTGCATGTTTGATGTGTTTACTCTTCAGTATGATTGTGTGTTTCCTTTGTCAACCATGTATAGCAGCGTTGTGTATTTAGCATCGGCACTAAGTACTAGATACCCCACGCTATCACCTAGAACACTAAATTCTGGGCAGTGCTCCTACCTCTTAATAACTGAGACGAAATTATTTGATCCTACTAAAAACATAATAATGAAAACTTAGTAACAGAGAGAGAGAGAGAGAGAGAGAGAGAGAGAGAGAGAGAGAGAGAGAGA
>NC_068982.1:136741282-136743208 GCF_001194135.2 Octopus bimaculoides
AGAGAGAGAGAGAGAGAGAGAGAGAGAGAGAGAGAGAGAGAGAGAGCAGGTGATGTGAAACCAGGATCAAGGAGGATAGGTGACGGGGACAAGTAACCTGTAGGGTCCCGTGGTGTTAGGACTTATCACTTCTTCAAATTTTGCCAGTATATAGATATAATTACTGAGCTACATGATCATAGGACTATAGATTGCTTAAATGTAAGTTAACTTTAATCTGGACGGGTACATTTTTCAGATGATGTAAAAGAGTGTAATGGCTACAGACAGTTGTATGAAATAATTAGAAAAATGGTGTACAGCGTAGGGCTGGGAGAAGGAGTGGCACATGTTAGGGCTGAGGGAGGGATACAAATTGTAGGGCTGTTTGAAAGGATGCACATTGCTGTAGGTCTGCAAGTGGTGGCAGGTGGTGTGGCTGGCCAAAATTGATGCACGTTTTGGGTCTGAAAGAATGGATGCAATTATAATGCCGGGAGAATAGGTGGCACATATTATAGGGTTGCCTTAGGGTACTGAATACTCTAGCGCAAGCTTTGTGTGAGTGTGCGTATTTGTTGTACGTATATGCTGTGAAACTCTTCTAGGTTTATTTGCGTATGTGTATGTGTATGCGCTTGTCTGTATCGCCGCTGGAATGTAGCTTTTTCACTACTCCAGGTCAGACCTGATTTAGCATACGTATGGCCAATAATGTTCCATCCATGAAAATCTCATTTCTTTTTTCCGATTACATTTTCATCTGGGGAAGATTCGACTTCTATTTCTAGCATGTTAAGTGAACCCACACAGACGGCCACCTTGTCTGTACTTGTAGATATTTACGCTGTTTTACGTAATTTGAGCGTGTGTGAATTTGTATCTTTTAAAACGTTCAACTTCCTAGTGTATCTATGTAAGCGTGCGTGTGTGTTTGTGTGTGCCTATTTGTCTGCGTGTGTGTCTGCGTCTGTGTGTGTGTGTATGCACTCATGTGAGTCATTATGTGTGCGTTACATCGATGTAGTGGTCATTAGAGAAATAGGATGTTTCCTTCAAAAGTATCGTCACAAACTGTCGGTGCAATCAAAACAATTGTAAACTAATAGATTTCATACTTCACACTGTACAGTTTCTATACGATTATTTTTTTACAACATACAGTCTACATACAGTTTATATATATTCCATATATATATATATACTTTAAAATATAGATTCAAAACATTGGTCAAATATATATCTCAACTAAAATAAACTTATTATTTCTGTGATATGGGGTGGGAAACGTAATTCTGCTTCCCCATGGGTTCTTTCATAACGTCGATACTTTCCAGCCAGGATATATCTGTAGGAGCCCTACCGGTCTAACTTCTAACCAGAACATAACGGAAAATTCCTTCCATTGACGCAGCCACCACATCCATCCCAAGTGACAGCCCCACTCATATTGTATCCTTCGCTTCTCTTCTTCACGTGACGTCACTGACCTTATACTCCGGGCGTGCCTCAGTCCCACAGTCGCGTTGTCTAGTTTAAAACTTTACTCTTTCGTATTAAAATTGATAAGATAAAACTGACTGAAATTATTGTATAATTAAAACTGAAATGAGCTTTGGGAAATATCTCGAACTATGTCAGTGGCGTGAATGTAATTAATTAATAAAATAATGAAGTACAAAATGCCGTCCGCAAAACAAATAAAATGCTTAATTCAAAATATTTAGTTATAGAAAGGAAAGCATACAAAGATATGGCGGCAATTGTTAGCAACAACCAAACGAGAAAAGGGAGATGATTTACAGAAATGAAAGATTGATTTGTCAAAGTTTCCATGACTGAATAATCTGGAACTCGTTTTTAAACAGGGGTCAACATGAAACGCTACCCTGCTATGTAAGAAGACAAACAATCAAATGCCACGCATTGATTTTTTTTTTTTTTTTT
>NC_068982.1:136743703-136744987 GCF_001194135.2 Octopus bimaculoides
AGATGGAAAGAGAGAGATAGAAAGAGAGAAACATGAAAAATATGTAAATAAACCCTAGATAGCTAGATGAGCAGATAGATTGATCGATCGATCGATGGATAGATAGATAGATAGATAGATAGATAGATAGATAGATAGATAGATAGATAGGAAAGAAAGGCACACGAGTCCTGAGGCTAAAGAAACGTCTTTTCCTTGCAGCAGAAATAAAGTCGATATTCTTCATAATTTTACCGAGTGCCTCTAATTAATGTTTGTTTTTATATATAACTATACCCCAAACCATATTACATGTGTGTGTGTGTGCCTGTACACACACACACACAGACACATACACACACACGCATATATTTATATATATATATATATATATGCATGTATGTATTTATGTAGACTCGTATGTTAGAATGAATACCTATATGTATATAAGCGTACTTTCCTCTCAGTCATCAGTAATTGAGCCATTAGATATAAAATTCCGTTCATAAAAATCGCTTTTCTAAATAACACTGTAATACGATCCAATCAAATTATGCACCATGCAGAGATTGCTGGAATAGATGACTTTTAATTAATATTTATAGCAATGCACGAAAGCCTACTATAATGAATTTATTTATGGAAAAACTGCACACCAATAATTCATATAGAATTGCAAATAACTAACGTTCTCGACACAAATTATATTGCATATAGCAAACGTACTCCGGTATATAAAATAAATGAAAATACTAACAGGATTGTTAGGAAGCATTACATGAAGTATAACTTTACTTACCAAAGAGATGAAAGAGCTCAAAGCTTGGTCATTAAACGGAATTCATCAAGCATGATAACAATCAGAAATTCGAAACCTCATATAATATTGCAGCGCCAAGCTTTAAAAAGATTACATATTGCTGTATTTAATGGCATAAAAATCGCATGGGCATATCAGATGCACCTCAATTTCCGAAGCGCATATTCAGGAAAGCGATGTTTTTAGTGCATTAAAGTGTGTAATATTTAATGTGAACTTCGCATATTTGTCCCGGGGTATTTTTGTTTTGACATCTTTTTTTTTTCAAGTGAATTTTTATATTTTTAGATGCCATCTAATACGGTATAAATTAGTGAAATTAATTTTACTACTCTCACAACACACATAGCTGTGAATAGGTAAAACGATGTGCAAATATATTTAGGGCATTTGATCGATCTCTATTTTGCCAAGCTACTATCGCAACAGATTTTATGCATACTAAGGCAATCCAGACATATATATATATATATATATATATATAT
>NC_068982.1:136744997-136750153 GCF_001194135.2 Octopus bimaculoides
ATATATATATATATATACATATATATATATGTATGTATGTATGTACGTATGTATATATATATGTCTGCATGTGTGTGTATGTGTGTGTGTGCATTTATTTTTTTATTTTATCTACTTTCAGCTCACGAGCTGTGGCCATACTGGGGCGCCGCCATTTTATGTTAATATAATAAATAGAGATATGATTTTCTTCGTACATATTGGTTGTTATATATGTGTATATATATATATATATATATATATAAAGTGAGATGGAAGAGAAAGAGAGAGAGAGAAAGAGAAACATATGAAGAATATGTAAATAGACCCTAGAGAGATAGATAGATAGATAGATAGATAGATAGATAGATAGATAGATAGATAGATAGATAGATAGATAGGTAAACAGGTAAGAAGGAAGGAAATGCACAGTAGTCCTGAGGCTAAAGAAGCGTCTTTTCTTTGCAGCAGAAATAAAAGCGATATTCTTCATAAATTTACCGAGTTCCTCTAATTAATGTTTGTTTATATATATAGCTATTTCCCATCCCAAATTCCATGTGTGTGTGTTCCTGTACACACACAAGCACACACACACACAGACACTTACACACGCATATAAAATTTATTTTTAAAAAAATATGTCAAAATAAAAATACCCCGGGGCAAATATGCGAAGTTTACATTAAATATTACGCACTTTAATGCACTAAGACCTCTCTTTCCTGAATATGAGCTGCGGAAAATGGGGTGCATCTGATATGCCCATTCGATTTTTATGCCATTGAATATAGCAATATGTAAGTTTTTGAAAGCTGGTGCTGCAATATTATATGAGGTTTCGAATTTCTGATTGTTATCATGCTTGATGAATTACGTTTAACGACCAAACTTTGAGCTCTTTAGAAGATCCATCATTAGAAGATCCATCCCCCTCTGCAGTTCATATAAATTAATTTGATATGTCAAAGATTGAGAAAAATCCCAACAATAAACTGATCAATCTGATGTACTCATTTGACCTTTCAAAATGAAACAACATTAAATAATATAAACATTTTTTGACATCATGGGGAATTCTTTTATTCAATATTTGTCGAAAATTGGCCACGAACAAACCAATACACTAATGAGGCATAATTATAAAATACATGAAATACACTTGTTGCTCCTGGACTATGATTTTCACTCCTTCCTTTCATCGGGCATTAAAAATACAATAGAAAAATCACGAAAAGCCTTAGGGTACAATTAAATCTCTGATGCGCGTGTTTAAGCCCCTCATTTGAACAGAAAAATCAGTTTAATGAAGAACAGCAGTCTTCAGCTGTGACCCTCAAGCATACTTCCGGAGGCTCTCAACGGCCTCCTCTTTCTTAATATTATTAATTTTTTACATTCATTTGCTTATGCTTTACTTTTTTTTATTTTTTGATGCAGCTCCCTAACAAAATCTAGGTTTTCTATCTGACCTGGATATTAAAAAGGTTGAAACCTACTAATCAAGAACATCTGATAAATTTCCACATTCCGTAACGTGAGCGAAATAACACTTGTTAAGTAGTGTCACACAGATCAATCCCTTTTTCTTTTATCTCCGCCTTCAAATAGTTTGGAACGATTCGTTTCATTGTCATTACAGAACCACACTTTTACATCTTCTAATTATAACTGAGATCCAGGCTGCTACATTCGCCCACCAGATTACACACAAACCGAGTACGGATACATGATAGACGTTATGGCACGCCCTGTATTGAATTATCTGCTGTTAAAGCGTTTACGTGGAGGCGCAATGGCCCAGTGGTTAGAGCAGCGGACTCGCGGTCGTACGATCGCGGTGTCGATTCCCAGACCGGGCTTGTGAGTGTTTATTGAGCTAAAACACCTAAAACTCCACGAGGCATCTGCCAGGGGATGGTGGCGAACCCTGCTGTACTCTTTCACCAAAACTTTCTCTCACTCTTACTTCCTGTTTCTGTTGTACCTGTAATTCAAAGGGTCAGCCTTGTCACATGTGTCACGCTGAATATCCCCGTTATTGAGGGTACACGTGTCTGTGGACTGCTCACCCACTTGCAGGTTAATTTCACGAGCAGGCTGTTCCGTTGATCGGATCAACTGGAGCCCTCGATGTCGTAAGCGACACAGTGCCAACAACAACAACATAAAATGTTTACACAGTTTTTTCGACAATCTTTCCCTCTCTCTCTCTCTCTCTCTCTCTCTCTCTCTCTCTCTCTCTCTCTCTCTCTCTCTCTCTCTCTCTCACTATATAAATATATATATAGGCGCAGGAGTCGCTGCATGGTAAGAAGCTTGTTATCCGAGGACTTGTTGGTCGGTGGGCGCTGATATCCCTCTCATCTTATCATTATGTTTTCATTTCATCTCATTTTGTCTACGTTCAGCCCACTAGCTTCTAACTTTGTACTGCCTTTGTGGCAAATTTTATGAAATAAAGAATCTTGCTGACCAAACACATGGTCCTGGGTTCAGTCCTACTGCGTGGCATCTTGGCCAAGTGTCTTCGGGCCGACCAAAGCATTGTGAGTGGATTTGGTCTACGGAAACTGAAAGAAGCCCATCGTATATATATATGTAAGGGGTGTGTGTGTATGTTTGTTTGTCTGTATTTGTCCCTCCATCATCGCTTGACAACGTATGTTGGTGTGCTTACGTCCCAGTAACGTAGCGGTTCGATAGAATAAGTACTAGGTTTACAAAGAATAAGTCCCGGGGTCAATTTGTTCGACTAAAGGCGGTGCTCCAGCATGGCCGCAATCACATGGCTGAAACAAGTAAAAGAGTAAAATACCACATGGAAGAAGCGGACCTGATTTTACCCCTCGATCAGTGTTACTCAGTGACGAGAATAGAGTGATCATTTACAAAGTTTTAAATCACTGTGATATGGGTATGTCCTATTTACATTTTCCATTCCTTTCGTCTATGGCACGGGAGTTTTAAGATTTTACTGCTCATTCCCCTGATTTCGCCCTTGTGTACAAGTGAAAACTGTGGTTTTTAGCTGTTTTGACTGCTATTTTTAGCATACTGTTGCTACAGTATAATGTGTGGTAAGTAGCTTGCTTATAAACCACATGGTTTCAGGTTCAGTTCCGATGTGTGGCACCTTGGGCAAGTGTCTTCTACTATAGCCTCGGGCCGACCTAAGTCATGTGAGTGGATTTGGTAGATGGAAACTGAAATAACCCCATCGAATATATATATGTGTGTGTTTGGAAATGTGTGTGTGTCTATGCTTGTGCCCCCACCATCGCTTGACAACCGATGCTGGTGTGTTTACGTCGCCGTACATTAGCAGTTCGGCAAAAGAACCGATAGAATAAGTGCTAGGCTTACAAAGAATAAGTCCTGAGGTCGATTTGTTCGACTAAAGGCGGTGCACCGGCATGGCCGCAGTTAAATGACTGAAACAAATAAAAAAAACTATATATATATGTGTGTGGGTGGGTGTATGTATGTACGTATGTATGTATATGTATATCAGTGGTTCAGTCAAGAGAAAAGGCTCTGCCCATTACATATGCAGCCTCGGAAAACATGGATGCTGTTTCTTTGAATGTACGTGTGTGCGTATATGAGTGAGTGTTTGCGTGTGTGAGTGTATGTGTGTGGGAGTGAGTTTTTGTGTGTGCGTGCATGTGTGTGTGTGTACGTGTATGTGCGTTTGTGTATGTGTGTGTGTGCGTGTGTGAATGTGTGTGCCTGCAGAATACTTTGCGTTTAAATACTTACCGGATAATTGAATAATTTGGTTATTTGATACGATAAAGTTAATTTTGTTTATTTGCTCAAACTATTGTTCGAAATTTAAGTAAAAGAAAAAAATAACAGTCAAAATATAATATAGAATAATAAAAACCAATTTGATACAAATTAAGAAATCCTGAAATTTCCAATTTCATGAAGAAGTTAACTAGTTTACAAACAAGCGACGTCAAAAGAAGCAAATGAATTAAAACCATTCTTACGATTTCAATGAATTGAAAATATCGTATTTCAGATTCTAGTGGAATATTATCCTATTTTTAATTGACGTTAACAAATGATTCGATTGAATGAAACAAATTTATAAAGCTATAGTTTTTCACCAAAAGTTTCAACTGCGAAAGAACATTTGTTTTCGTGAACACCACTTGCATTTATACTACCGTCTCCAACATCACCGCAGTCGACATTAGCATCGATAACCAACAAATAGGCATTGAATCGGTGAATCAGTACCAAAATATTCTTGTCTATTCTAAGTACAAGGCCCGGAGTTTTGGGGGAGGGGCCAGTCGATTAGATCGACCCCAGTACGCAACTAGTACTTAATTTATCGACCCCGAAAGGATCAAAGGCAAAATCGACCTCGGCGGAATTTGAACTCAGAACATAAAGACAGACGAAATGCTGCTAAGTATTTCAACCGACGTGCTAACGTTTCTGCCAGCTCGCCTCCTTATCACTACCAAAATATTGATTCTGTCATGAACAAAGTCATGATCGTAAGATTGTGGTTTCTATCCCTGGACCGAGCGATGCCATTGTGTTTTTGAGCAAAACACTTCATTTCAAGTTGCTCCAGTTCATTCAGTTGGTAAAAAAAAGAGTAACCCTGTGATGTTCTGGCGTCCCATCCAGAGAGGAATATATACCTCAGAGAAACCAGGAAGCTGGCCCTATGTTCCTTACGGAGAAATGTGGACTAACCATGAACTATATTACACACTTTAGGCAGAAAACGCACCTATCGGAAGTGACAGAGAGTAAAAGAGAGATCAGATACTGAAAGATTAAGGAAGGAGCGAAATTGATAACTTTATCTTAACCAGTTTGACTTATTTGTTAACTGTTAACTGGGATGCAGAAATATTCTAAACTTTCATAAAGAATCGATATGCAGTGTAGGTTATAATTCAAACAGTTGTAATATCGATACATATGAATAACAGCAACTATATATATATATCGCCATGATAGATCACTGACCACTACACACATTTTTTTCTCTCCTTGTTTCTTTCCGTGTCCCTTTCCGCGGAAGAGCGTAGGCTCGAAACGTTAAAGACGTTCTCAATTCCCGAGCGTTATACTAATACTTCTATTTGTTTTCAACACCACCTGTCGTCGTCTGTTGTTTTGTTTTGTGAATTCTCCCTATATAT
>NC_068982.1:136751471-136753007 GCF_001194135.2 Octopus bimaculoides
TATAAAATGCAAACGTATGCCTATACATATGCAGACATCTATAAGATTTAAACGTAATTTTATTAACTAGGTGACCCTTGGGAAAAAAAGTATGGAAAATAATTTATAATTTATAATTTATAATTTGTAATTTGTAATGTGTTATAATATGTTATAATATTTTATGAGATTAACAACAAGCTGGAGGTTGGCTATAAATATATCATTTAGCTACATCTGGATGCGGGTAGGTTCATTTTTTGATAACATACTCATGTATTAGGATAAAAAAGAAACTGAACGTATAATAAATAACTTAGAAGCAACGCTGCGGATAAGCCAACACGCACGAGCTTGAAACATGGCCGCCCTCACACAATTCTCATGAGGAATTCCAGAAGGAGCTTCGTGAGACGACTGCAGAGACGCTTCCGGAAAAAAAAAATTCAGTAACCGTTGGAAAACCGATTATAGCAGTGACTCGATCAATTCCTAGGGATATCTGAAGAATGAATTTTTGTATTCCGAAATATTATTATTATATCAGACTATGGATAATTAAATTATCCATAGTCTTCTGTTATTTCTCATTCACTGTTTTGGCGACCTTTCTGAAATTCGATGACCGCCAAGTAGAACATCGTATACTGAACTACGAAATATGAAGTAAGATTTACGTCTGCATAATTTATTTTATATTCAGCCAAGCAATAGATTACATTTTCTTGTAATAAATGACGCTTATTTGTAGATATAAAATGCAAGAAACTGTCTTTTTCTCTTTTATGCTTACTACATTTATTATGGTGATGGTAAGAAAAATAAAGTAAATATGGCGCTGATAGGAAAGAACAGAAGAGAAATGTAATGCTGTGATGCACTGGATTTATAATTAGGAGTGACGAGGAACAGAAGACAAGGATGACAACATCTTTAACATTTCCATATCTTTTTCACAATAGAAATGTCGTTTCTAGGGCCTCTTCACCTTGAACCATCGGAAAGTCCAGGGTTTGAAACTTGAAAGAGATACACTTGCATGAGAATCCGGTTGTATTCATTACAATTGAGTAGACATTGAATAACTTTAAAAAATGACTTTCTTAAGATCACACCACATCTCCTGGTCCAGGAATTGAAACTACGACCTTATGGTCATTAATAGAGCACTCTAAATCCTAATCATCCTGGGTTCTCCGTTCCTCCATATATACTCTCCCTTTTACTCTATTTTACTTGTTTCAGTCATTTGACTGCGGCCATGCTGGAGCACCACCTTTATAGTCGAGCAAATCGACCCCAGGACTTATTCTTTGGAAGCCTAGTACTTATTCTATCGGTCTCTTGTGCCGAACCGCTAAATTACGGGGACGTAAACACACCAGCATCGTTTGTCAAGTGATGTTGGTGTGACAAACACAGACACACAAACATATACACACACACATATATACATATACATATATACGACGGGCAATTCTTTCAGTTTCCGTCTACCAAATCCGCTCACAAGGCTTTGGTCGGCTCGAGGCTATAGTAGAAGACACTTTCCCAAGG
>NC_068982.1:136757946-136762996 GCF_001194135.2 Octopus bimaculoides
ATTATTATTATTATTATTATTATTATTACTATTATTATTATTAAAATCCATTCTTAGGACATGAAGACAAATTGAGACAGGAATGATTGAATTTAAAATGAAAAATATGAAGAACGTGTTTGAAATAATCATTGGAATTAACTCTTTGGGAGAAATTTAGCCATGTAATGTAATATTCGCAATTACTTTTGCTAGTTGCCTTTCTCACTTTCTACTGTTGGTTTGTGACAAATGTGTCATTATTTCTACAAAACGGGGTTCAGAAACCAAGCATATATCACTGGTGTGTGCTTATATTTCTTACAACAATAGTTAAACGCGCCTCTTTATCTCTACAATTACACACAATTTCATTAATGTTCAACGGCCTTTTAGCCATGAGTTCTGTTTCACTCTAATTACAAGATTGGAACTACTGACCCTTCAGCCAATAAATAGCTAACCCTAAATAATAATCAAACAGAATGTATCTAATTACATTCATAGATTTTCTATTGAATTGTAAAATCCGTAATTACAGTTTGAAAATGATATCAACTACTAAATGATGATTAATGGCGAAATAATGTTTTGTCACTCAGGAATAAAACCTTTGACAAGCTGAGTTCAGTGACTTGTACAAGAAAAGAATTATGAACTGTGGAAGAATATAAACTTTATCCGATTATTTAGACTTTACGTCTTTCATTAATGATGAAGTAATGAAAATCATGTAATGATATGGTCCATGGTGGATTATTATTAGTGTTTATCAAATAAAGTAACAAACTTTTTGGATAATCAGCAGTAAGTACAATTGAAATTAAAACCAACCAACCAACGTCGATTTAATAGAAGATATCGATTAGAAAATGATTTAGTAGAAATACAGACAGACCGTATTGAATTGTATAAACAGACAATGATGTAAATGTTTGTTAGTAAGAGATGTTGGTGGTGATGGCGGGTGCGTTGATACAGATTCATAAGCGTTCATAGCGGAGTTATTAACGTTGCTGATCTTGATGATGATGATGATGATGATGATGATGATGATGATGATGATGATGATGACGACGACGATGATGACGACGACGATGATGATGATGGTGATGATGATGATGATGATGGTGATGATGATGATGGTGATGATGATGACGATGATGATGATGATGATGATGATGATGATGATGATGATGACGACGACGACGACGATGATGGAGGAGGAGGAGGAGAAAAAAGTGAGGACGAGGAAGAGGAGAAAGTGGTATGCTGAGAAACATAGCCAGGAGACATGGGTGACACCTACTGTGTCACTGAAATTGCCAAACAACAGAAGCTTCTCTAGTTTTTAGTCTCCAATAGTGTTCGTGATAAAGAGAGAGAGAGAGAGAGAGAGAAAGAGAGAGGAAAAGAGAGAGAAGGAGAGAGAAAGAGAGAGAGAGAGAGTCATAGAGATTGTCCACTGTGTCTTGTGTAGTGTTAAGAGGTGAAACATAGACACTAAGGTTGACAGGCGCAACTAGTGAGCATGGCATTGGCTTTCTTGTGAGAAATTCAATACTAAACAGGCAAAGCCCAATAAGAGAGGGACGAAGCAGATCTTTTCCCTTCCACTTAGTACATCCGATGGGCTTCTCAACCTTATCAGGTTTATAACCGGTGGACACTGTTGTCGCTACTGTGGCATCACGGAAGGGTGATGATGAAGTTGTTTGTTTGTGATGTAAAGCTAACTAATTGAAATCAAAGAAATGATAACCGGAAATTTATTAATGTTTAACTCTATGCTCCTGATCGTAGAACTGAGTGCATCTGTATTTTAGGGTCAATAAAGTTGATGATCTTTATTATTACCGTTTTTTACTTCTATAAAGTTCTGCTCCCGAAGCACCTTCAGATATCTTAAGTATAGATTTTCGACTAAACGATAAGAAGATTAATAAGAAAAGAAAGCTTGAACTAATGTTTGTATCTATGTATAGATAGCATGGCAATAGACATAAAGATAATTCAACAAGAATAATTTGATGTGAATGGCATCCTGGGAACATTTATTCCCAACAGTTCGAGTCGAATGACGTCCCAAAATAATTAAATACTACGCTCACTGTTGCTTTATAGCTATAAAATGATTATATGTTTGTGATATTGAAAAAGCAGCGGATCTGATGTTCTTGGTCTTAAGGCTGTTTGCAAAAAGAAACATATTGTTTATTGCCTAAGTTTTCACGGATGTAACTGAGCAGAACAGCTGACATATATTTTCCATAAAGTTATATGTGGCAGACAATCAACGCACCCAGGGATATTTATTCCTGGTTTCACATATTTCACTTCATTTTTGCAGTTAATGCATTAACAAATGTATAAACATTTTTCAAAGCTTTGTTTCTGCTTTCCTTTAAACCAACAGCTATAATATATTTGTGGAGGCGCAATGGCCCAGTGGTTAGGGTAGCGGACTCGTGGTCATACGATCGCGGTTTCGATTCCCACGAAAAAAAAAAAGCTCCACGAGGCATCCGGCAGGGGATGGTGGTGAACCCTGCTGTACTCTTTCATCACAACTTTCTCTCACTCTTGCTTCCTGTTTTTGTTGTGCCTGTAATTCAAAGGGTCAGCCTTGTCACACTGTGTCACGCTGAATATCCCCGAGAACTACGTTAAGGGTACACGTGTCTGTGGAGTGCTCAGCCATTTGCACGTTAATTTCATGAGCAGGCTGTTCCGTTGATCGGATCAACTGGAACCCTCGACGTCATAAGCGACGGAGTGCCAACAATAATATATCTACTATTATAAAGCGCAATATATCTTAATTATCATTTTGTTTTTGTTATGGCAGCGAGCTAGCGGAATCGTTAACACTTCAGGCAGAATAATTAGCAGCTTTTTTCCGGTTTCACGTTCAGGATTCAAATACCACCGAGGTTGACCTTGCTATTTCTACTTTCGGAGTCGATAAATAAAGTAACATTTGAGCCCTGGATTTAATATAATTAACTAGCCTCCTCCCCATAGTTATCAGGCATTGTGCCCATAGTAGAAAGAATCATTTTGTGTTCGATCAGCAAACAATATTTTCGCTGAAAATATAAGGAACGCCAGCGGCTTAGTATAGATTCAAACTTCCTGTTGCTTCTCACTGACGAAACAGCTGTGATCCAGAATTTTGTGCACCAATAAACCGAGTGTGCTGAACGCGCTGTAGTCGTAAAAGAGAGCTATTATTCTATGATGTACGCTACAGTAACAAGAATATTTTATGTCCAAACCTGCCTAGGTGCTTAAAGAATAAATATGCATAGGCGTAGGAAAGGCTGTGTGGTAAGTAGCTTGATTACCAACCACATGGTTCCGGGTTCAGTCCCACTGCGTAGCACCTTGGGAAGTGTCTTCTACTATATATTCGGGCCGACCAAAGCCTTTTGAGTGGATTTGGTAGACGGAAACTGAAAGAAGCCCGTCGTATATATGTATATATATATATGTGTGTGTGTGCGTGTATGTGTGTGTGTGTTTGTGTGTCTGTGTTTGTCCCCCCAACATCCCTTGCTGGTGTGTTTACGTCCCCGTAACTTAGCGGTTCGGCAAAAGAGACCGATAGAATAATTACTAGGCTTACAAAGAATAAGTCCTGGGGTCGATTTGCTCGACTAAAGGCGGTGCTCCAGCATGGCCACAGTCAAATGACTAAAACAAGTAAAAGAGTAAAAGAGTATATAATTGTGAAGGCGCATGGCCTAGCGGTTAGGTTGTTGCACTCACGGTCGTTAGATTGTGGGTTCCATTCCCTGATTGGCCGGCGTCGTGTTGTGTTCTTGAGCAAAACGCTTCATTTCCCGTTGCTCTAGTCTCCATTTCGATCCGGAGGGAATGTTGGCCTGCTTGCATAGCCAGCCGGGTGGCATCATTTGAAAGTTAAAACAATGCAAAATGCATTGTGACTAGTGATGTTTAACAACATATGCTAGGCTGGTCAGTCACGTGATCACGTAATAATCGTTTCAAATCTCACCGTAAAGGGTGAAAATATCAATTCGTCCACTAAATCTTTCCGTTATTTCTTAAACAGTTGAAATATCGCAGAAGCTATATTACTGGCCCGAAATTACTGGCCTTTAGCCAAATTTTAAAGCCAATATTATCAACTATTATCCGAACCCCTGAAAACTTTGTATATTGGCCTTCTGCCTTATTTAGAAGCCATTATTTTTTAATGGCAACTGGGAGTTAGAGAACCAGCGGACGTTGCTTATGAGACTGAAAACTATTGATTCGAAATACGTTTAGCACAAATCGTAGATAATTCTGATTGAAGTGACGTCTACAATGGTTATGTCCCGACTCTCGAAGTATATTTATTGCACTATTTTGGTTTTTATGAGAAGGAATAATATTTTGGTATTTTAGTTATATTTCTTACAAAGGCAACATAGAAAATTATCTAAATATAACAGAAGTGTCTCCTTCATATAAAATACGAGTGTCTGACTATCGAAGTGAAATACGATGTGCAGAACTGAAAGAGTCAAAAGCAAAAACAAAAACAAAAAAATTAGATTTATATGTCAGCTTCTAATAGAAGCAAGCAAACCTATTAGAAATGCTATTACAACGCATAACAAGAACGACGACGACAATGAAGATGATAAGGGTGGTGGTGATGATGAAGAGGAGGAGATGGCGGAAGATGGGGAGGGGGGAAGAGGAAAATGAGGAGGGGAAGGAGGGGGAAAATGAGGAGGAAAATGAGGAGAAGAAAAATGAGGAGGAGGAAAATGAGGAGGAGGAAGATGAGGGGGAAGATGAGAAGGAGAAAGATGAGGAGGAAGATGAGGAGGAGGAAGATGAGGAGGAGGAAGTTGAGGAGGAGGCAGATGAGGAGGAGGAAGATGAGGAGGAGGAAGATGGGGAGGAGGAAGATGGGGAGGAGGAAGCTGACGAGGAGGAAGCTGACGAGGAGGAAGCTGACGAGGAGGAAGTTGAGGAGGAGGAATATGAGGAGGAGGAAGATGAGGAGGAGGAATATGAGGAGGAGGAAAATGAGGAGGAGGAGGAGGAGGAG
>NC_068982.1:136763683-136764355 GCF_001194135.2 Octopus bimaculoides
GGAGGAAATGAGGAGGAGGAGGAGGAGGGGGAGGGGAGGAAAATGAGGTTGGGGAAAATGAGGAGGAGGAGGAGGGGGGCGAGGAAAATGAGGTTGGGGAAAATGAGGAGGAGGAGGAGGAGGGGGATGGGGAGGAAAATGAGGAGGAAAATGAGGAGGAGGAAGATGAAGAGGAGGAGGAAGATGAAGGGGAGGAAGATGATGATGATGAGGGTTGTAGTGATAATCATAATGATGATGACGATGATGATGATGATGAGGGTGGTGATGATGAGGATGATGGTGGTGGTGGTGGTGGTAATGATGATGAGGAGGAGGACGGTGATGAGGATGATGTTAAGCAGGTGGAGGCGAAAATGACGCTGGAGATTGATAATGAATGATGATCCATCGGTAACCAATAGTGAATATAATTTCGAGAGAAAATATCAAAAGTACAGAGGTGCAATCAGAGAGACAAACAAGCACAAATAAATAACCATTTCTCTTCGAAAATAAAAAAAAATAAAAAATTACATTGAATTGTGTATGCGTGCGCATGTACATATATATATGTGTATATATATATATATGTATGTCTGTGTGTGTGTGTGTGTGTGTGTGTGTGTGTGTGTACATACATACACATAGATAAAACATATATACATACATATACATATATATATATATATG
>NC_068982.1:136766147-136770492 GCF_001194135.2 Octopus bimaculoides
TGATAGATCGGTAACCACTAAACCTTTTTTTTTTCATTTTCTCTCTCTGTTTATTTCTGTTTATTTCTGTCGAAGAGCGTAGGCTCGAAACGTAAAAGAATTTCTCACTTTCCGAGCGTTAATAATACATCTGTTTGTTTTCTACACACCCGTCTTCGTCTTTGTTTTTTGTGAACTCTCACTATATATATGTGTGTGTGTGTGTGTGTGTGTGTGTGTGTGTGTGTGTGTGTGTTTGTACATATACGCACACATATATATGTATACAGATTGCACATATATACACATGCACATACATACAAATATACTTATATATACATATACACATACAGACACACATATATATATACACACATACATGCACACACACATACATGCACACACATACACACACGTATATATATATACGTACACCACCATACACCCACACACACACACATATATATATATATATATATGTATACATTCATTCACATACACCCACCCACATACACTAACTTCTGTAAGTATCGCACATACACACCTACATACACAGCCTTTTATATAAAGAAATAACGTTTTGTTTCCGTTTCTTTGTGTCTGTGTTTATCGCCTACTACTACTTGTTAACCAGTGTGGGGGTGTTTACGTCCTCGTAAGTTAACGTTTCGGCAAAAGACACAGATAGAATAAGTACCAATCATAAAATAAAAAAAGAACTGGGATCGCACTGTTAGACAAAAATTCTTCAAGGCGGTACCCCAGCATGGCCGCAGTCTAATGACTGAAACGAGTAAAGGATTAACTTTCCTGAAAATCGATGAAGTATCCATATTAAACTGTTCGATACGATGACCCTATATCAAGTTATACACCTCAGATTAACTACACATATTCTATATTTCTATTTTTCCTAGATAACGTACTTTATTTATGCCACATTTTCATCTAATTTTTCTGCGTTGATTACTCATTAATTAATATTTTTTAAATCAAAGTAGCTTAAAGCATTTGAGTATAAGAAAAACTAAATTCTACATCTTTAGCGAATAATTTGTAATGGTTTCTGATTTGAACACGAATCCAGCAATTTTGAATGGAATAAGTTAGTCGTTTCTATCGACTGTATTACTTAACTGGCACATTATTTTATCGATCCCGAAAAGACAAAAAGCAACTTGCCTTCAGCTGGATTTGAACTCCGAGCATAAGGAACCGAAAGACCTGCTGCCAAGCATTTTGCCAATCCCCTACTCATTCCGACTCACTTAAAAATAGTTCCAGAGTTTGAAACAATGTCAGCTAGTTTAAGGGTAATTTTTGGCTGATTAACTGATAGTTTATTTTATCGAACCTGCAAGGATAAACAGAAAAGCTGATCTCGTTCGCAATTGACACAGACATACTCAGATATGCACACACAAGGAGACAGCGATCCACACACATACATATGCAAACACACACACACACACACACAAAAAAAAACAAAACAGAAACACACAAACACGAGCATACAAACTCATGAATATGTAGAATACATACATACAAACGTACACACATACATAGCTATATACATACACACACACACATACAAGCATACACACACTTACATGCATGTATACATACATACATGTGTATGCGTGCACACACTGACCCACAGACACGCGCATAAACAAACAAAAAAAACGCATCTCGTATAACGGGCCATTGAAAAGGTTGCAAGTCTCAACGGAAATTTTAGGAAAAATAAATAAGTAAATGAGTGGAAACTTGACCGGTGAGTGTGTTAAATTATAAGGTATTAAAAGAGAATGGCTCTCCCCAGACACAACAAGATATTTAAAGGAAGTTTATTCAGAATTCAGTGCAGCGCTACGTTACTCATTTTCTCAGGACAATGACAACAAAATTTCACGCCGACATTTTTTTTGAAAGACAGGTATGACACTAAAACTACCCTTTTTAAAATATATAATTGTTTACCTAAATTGTTTACCTACTGCAAATACTACTTCTACGCCGACGATAAAAACTACGGCGAACGAAGACGAAAGGAATTAAATGTTTACAAGAAAGGAATTAACCCAAACAATGGACTATTCAAAACATATACACTCACTCGAAAAATAAACACTTTGTTTTACAAGAGAATATGAATGGCTGTCACCAGAGGAGAACGTCAATGGTTGTCACCACAAAAGAACGTCGATAAGCACTCACCAGACAAAACACTGCCTCCATCATGATGTTTCATGTTTAATGTACATCAGATAACTATGATGACTGAGACGGCTTCCGAAGAGCCACATCATTTAGATTTCTATCTCCAGTTCATTGTATTCATTTAGATTTTGAAACATTTTTATCGATATATTGTTGGCTGGTGGTTTACTAATTAATTTGCTGGTCTTATCTTTTGTGTCTTTGATGACGGCAATACGACGTATTTCCTCGAATTTCCTGGTCTGTGTTGACTGCTAAATTCCAAAGAACTGTCACATTATTTCCTTCCTTGACTGGCTCTGGCTAGTATTCAAGCCATTAGATGTCTGCTTTCTATTATTTTTTTTCTTCTAATGCAAGAATTGGCTTACTCTGTTATAGCGAACCGATACTCATTTGGTTATCAGGGCTGAGCAACATGAGATGCATGTAGTTTTTCTTGCATTTTTTCCCTGTAAATTAGTTGTAATGTCTGTAGCTTTTAGGTCTGCATCATTTTCCCTTTTTCGTTCATAGGCTTGGTTGTTTACGGCATACGAACTTTAGGCTTCTGTTCCTGCTTCCATACCTGAACTCATCAGTAATTTACGAGTTGTGTTTTATGAATTATAGCAGCATCTCTATTGCATTGTGCATATTGTCCAAACGCACGCTATTGTTTTTGATGTCTATCCGAATTTTTGTTGTTGTTATTATTATTATTATTATTATTATTATTATTATTATTATTATTATTATTATTATTATAATATATAGGACAGAGGTAACTCCTCCAAAAGATATAGATGCAAAAATAGAAGAGTGCCATTGTTATCACGTGAACGATATTTCGAAATCTTGTGCGTCTTCAATGGGTTCAAAAAATAAATTTTCAATCTACTTCATTTTGGTTAATATAGAAATGATTGAGGTAACTCCTCCTGAAGATATAGATTCGAAATTAAAAGAAGAGTGCCATTGTCATCTAGTGAACGATATTTTGACATCTCGTGTATCTTCAACGGGTTCAAAAAATAAATTTGTCAATCTACTTCATTTTGGTTAATATAGAAAGAATTTCAGGAGGTGTTACCTCAATTTCTAGTTTAAATATGAAGGTAGTGACCCTAGAGTAATATTTACTAAAAGGCTTGTTCTAGAAACTATGCCATAAATTAAATGATTTGCACTGGCTTCCCGTACTTCCAAGCACCTTGCAACGTTATTGTATACTTCCATACTATAGTGAGCCATAATTTTTCTATCTTTAAACTGGATCAATAGTTCCGTCTGTGAAAATTATTGGCTACTTCCATATATTTCTCGTCAGGCATGACTGATTGTGACATCAGTGACACCAATAGTTCAGCAGACTGCAGGCGCTCCAGTGCTGTTCTTATTGTATTGACAATAGTTGTATCGTAAACGTAGCTACTCTAAAAATAATCCGTAAGTTAAAGGACTGTCAAATGAAGAGATATATTTCACTTTACTCAAAATATACGCAACTTTCTCGCAGTAAAAAAAGTTCGACAAAATTTTTCTTGTTTTTTTTTGTTAAATCTTTATTGAAAAAGTTCCTTGTTTCTTTCCCTGAGACAACCGTTTCTTTGCAAAAAGAATGAATACAAACCACCTTTATATATTTAAAATCATAGCTCTTTCTAGCCTATCTTCTATTCCATATAGAAGCTGTGGAAAGAGTCTAAGTACAGCGCATTGTCAAACATATAACTCTGTAACAGCTCACGTTGTAAGACTCGGCTATACCAGAGTCCTTCTCATCGCACTATTTATTGGGTTAATGCATGTCCATGTCCATGTCCAAAAGAGCGTCTACCACCAAATTGGGCCTTAGAATAACAATGCATCAAATTTGTGAATGTAAATAGACATTTTAATATTTGATATTTACCTCATGCTCTAACGGCTTTCAGTGGTAGACAAATCCCCATTCGCTATGGTTCCATAACATAACGAATAATGTTCTTAAATCTAGTATCTGTTTTATTTTTTGTTACGTAAATTGAAATTGTCAAAATAAAAAAAAACTGCTCTGTTTAACACACGTAGAGTGTATTGAAATGTAAAACATTTCTAGTGGTTATCCAGTGCGACTTCTCTTTTACACAAAATTTTTTGTGAGCCATATATACATATATAT
>NC_068982.1:136770636-136771923 GCF_001194135.2 Octopus bimaculoides
TATATATATATATATTGATTATGCACACTCTGGCAACAAATGAAGAAGTTAACATTCTATTCCATTAACTAATATTTTCATTACAATATCAAAGTAACCAACCTGATAAATTGTTATTATTGCAATAAATTATGGAAACTGAAAGGTTTATATTTTTCTATAAAAACATCGCTTTTTTTTATATATAAAACGGAATTTATTATCGTCAAATGCATTAAAATGTCTATGAAATTTTAAATTGCACACACATAATGGATTTAATTGCTTGGTTTAATAAGCCTGATGTTCAAAAATATGAATTACTCTTGTAAAATAAATAATTATTTTTGTTTGTCTTTAGGTTAATTCTAAACCAGAAGTTGTAGCATGTCGAAAAGTTCAACTGGTGAAATGGAGAAGAGAAAACCTGTTGTTTCAAGTTCCCGTCCTTCGATAGGGAGTGGAAGAATTCGAAGGAGTTATTTATTTTGTCAGGACATCCCCAACCAATATACTAAACAAAAGAATTATATTTTGTTAGTGTAGATAGTGCAATTTGAAATTTAGCCTGGTTATTAAATGTAATATGGGTCTTGATTTTTATATTCCTTCCTCTTTATTCACTTCTCTACAATGAATTTCGCGGTGTATTTGAAGAAAACAGAACTATTAACAGTAAAATATACTATCTGTTTCCATAATGTATCCCTAAAATACAAACTACTTTAATAGTTAGGTTGGGTTTGCTGTGTTAGTGAAAAGATAAATTGATGAAGTTGAAACAGCAGTAGGTGTCTGCCTATAGATACTTCATAGTTAATACATTTGGTATATCATAATTTTATTATTTTTACTATTTCAGCACAGATTTACTAACTGATATCAGCATAAACCCATGCATACTATACTGACTTTGAATCTTTTATATCATATCTAGAAAAATGGATGCATGTTTTTAATGTGAAAACTAATTATTGATTACAAACTAAGGAAATGAGAGCATGTGTTTTGCAAATGTATTATTACAATTTTTATTTTTATTTTATTTTCAATTTCCTCGGATTCAATGTATCTAAGCCACATGGTCTCTTCTTCAAATGTATATACTTTATAAATATTCTGTGACACTCGGAGATTTGTATTCTGTGGAAGATGTAAAGGTAATCAAATGCGTGATATTCCCCTACTGATCATACACTTATCACACGCTCTCAAGTAGTTGGATATTATCTACACCAGGAATTTTTTGTGTTATGTAATTTGGTGTCTGTGATAATTCTTTATATATATATATTTATATATATATAT
>NC_068982.1:136772146-136775341 GCF_001194135.2 Octopus bimaculoides
GAGCCCCTCATATTCTTATGTATATGTATATATGAATGGGTATGTGGATAAATAAATAATATATATATTCTGTAAATAATAATAATAATATATTATAAGCTTAAAGCTTATAGCGATCACCGCGCAATGACTAAAGAAAATAGTCTAATAATGGGGCATATAAGCCCTCGACAGAAAAAAGTAGGCTTTCCGCGTATGATTTGAACCCACACCTTTTGTTTACACGACCACGTGTGATACCGATTACACCAGCGAACCTACCTGCTTTTTCTATCAGATTTAAGAAGTATAATTAGTTCGTACTTGTTTTTGTAAACACATATTAATGTGCTTTTACTGCAAATGGTTTTCTTCAGCACTGTCGATATTTACAATTCTGTATATAATAATAATAGTATTTTATAAGCTTAAAGCTTTTAAGCGATCACCGCGCAATGACTAAATAAAATAGTCTAATAATAGGGCATATAAACCCTTGACAGAAAGAAGTAGGTGTTCCCGTATGTGTGGGACTCGAACCCATACCTCTTTGTTTATGCGATCAAGTGTGCTACCGATTATACCAGCGTACCTACCTACATTTTCTGTCAGATTTAAGAACTATAGTTAGTTCATAATTCTTTTAGTGTATATATATATATGTATATATATATATGTATATATATGTGCAGTAGAGGACACTTGCCCAATGTGCCACGTAGTGGGACTGATCTCGTACTATGTAGTTGAGAAGAAAGCTTCTTACCACACAAGTCAACAGTATGTATTGTTGAATGAAAGCAAATAATCTCGTATGATAGTCATACAGAATCTAAGCAGAAGTAACGTTACATTTGCTCAACTGTTCTCTGTATGGTTTAATTAACTTCTGTTTATATAGAAAAAATTAAAGTGTCGTCAAACATGATGTGTTTAAGTGCACTAATTAATCCCAAAGTTATCAGTTCAGACTATTTTTATTCTTGTCTTTAATTATATAGTTGTTTTAACGATTGTAGAGAATTTGTAACAAATATTCGCTGCTATATTCGGCTGCTCAAATTAGACACATATGTACATACTTACATACACACACATACATACATGAGAATACATACATAAAACATACAAATCTGCACATACATACATATATAAATACATACATACATACATACATACATACATACATATATGCATACATACATACATACATACATACATACATACATACATACATACAAACAAACAAACAAAAATATCCTATTGTTGATGTTGAAATTCCAATGAAGGAAAGATAGATCTAGGTTAGGAACCGATTCTTTCTTTATTGGCAAGAAATCAGGAAATGCACTGAATAATGACATACATACATATATACATAAAAAATACCGTATTGTTGATGTTGAAATTCCAATGATGGAACGTTGAATCTAGGTTAGAAACCAGTTCTTTCTCTATTGGACAGAAATCTTGAAATAAACTGACTAATGACACACATACACACATACATACATATCAGCGAAAAACAAAATACCTACGCTGAACAATTCATATATCTACAGTTACTCTAGACAGATTACTACTCTGTTTTACTCTTTTACTTGTTCAGTCATTTGACTGCGGCCATGCTGGAGCACCGCCTTTAGTCGAGCAAATCGACCCCAGGACTTATTCTTTGTAAGCCTAGTACTTATTCTATCGGTCTCTTTTTGCCGAACCGCTAAATTACGGGGACGTAAACACATCAGCATGGGTTGTCAAGCGATGTTTGGGGGACAAACACAAACACACAAACATATACACACACATAAATATATATATATATATACATATATACGACGGGATTCTTTCAGTTTCCGTCTATCAAATTCACTCACAAGGCTTTGGTTGGCCCGAGGCTATAGTAGAGGACACTTGCCCAAAGTGCCACGCAGTGGGACTGAACCCGGAACCATGCAGTTCATAAGCAAGCTACTTACCACACAGCTACTCCTACGCCTGTAGTTTAGGTTTATACTTGAATTAATTGTGCAAAGAGATATATAATACAACCTAACTACCATTCTTGAGAAATTAGGCTTATCAATACCAGAAAAGAAAAAGTTGATTCGAAGACTAAATATCCAATCCATTACAGGAAGTATAATCATTTGTAGAACTTTCCAGAAGTTTATCATTATATATGTGCATGTGTAGATGTGCAACTATATGCGTGCAAATACATACATAAAACTAAGCATTTAAATTTGCACATGCACTGACTCCAAATACTACAAATATTCACACACATACGAAGGTGAGTCAAAAAGTAATGCCATTTTGTTTAGGACAGGTATAATTACCAACACAGGAACATGTATCATGCATCAAAATGAAACTGGTCCTCTGAGGATCACATCCCTACTTCGCAACACAATCACCGTTTCTCTCAATTTCAATGTTCCACCTTCGAATGAGAGCATGTATCCCTGCCCCGTAAAATTCTGTTGACTGTTCTTTGAGCCACTTCTTCACTACAGTTTTCACTTCCTCATCACTGGAATAATGCTGGCCTCTCAAACCCTCTTTCATGGGGCCGAAGAGATGATAGTCTGAAGGCGCTAAATTATTCTAGTGACGAAGCTGATTTAGTGAAATGCTAATGTGTATATTAAAAATTAATATAAGCAGCTAGCTGCAATATAATACGATATCAGAAAAATTTAATCGGCAATAATTGCAACTGAGCATCCAGAGATATAAGAGTTAAAATCTCTTAATACTGTATGGCCTGACTATCTGTGGGTTACGACAACGAGTATTCCATTTATATGCGATCAACCAAATTACGTGTAAGTGACCAGACTTGCATTCGTTTAATGAATTCTCGGCGGATTCAGTGTGACAGACTGTGACAAAGTTGACCTCTTTGATTTACTCGAACAACTCATTTTTGCCAGTTATGTGGACTGGAGCAACGAGGAATAAAATGTCTTCCTCAAGGAAACAGCGCACCGCTAAGAATCGAACTCACGAGCGATATACGCTAGCCACATGCCTTCTCATACTGTACGCACATACACACACATATACATATATATATTCCTTTATTCTTTTTCTTGTTTCAGTCAACTGATTGCGGCCATGCTGGCGTAGCGCTTTTAGTCGAACAAATCGACCTCCGGACTTCTTTGTAAGCCTAGTACTTATTCTATAGGTCACTTTTGCCGAACCGCT
>NC_068982.1:136775441-136778936 GCF_001194135.2 Octopus bimaculoides
TGATGATGATGATGATGATGATGATGATGACGACGACGACGATAACGACGGTTATGATGAAGACAACGATGATGGTTATGAATATGATGATTGTTAAAGTAGAGTATGCTGATAAAAGCCAGAGACGATCGGTTGATATATTGCAGAGCAGACATAAAGCCCATAGCAATATGAGAGCTAAGTGGACATAATGATACCGAGGGAGAGTAGTATTATTGATGATGATGATGATGATGATGATGATGATGATGATGATGATGATGATGATGATGATGATGATGATGATGATGATAATGATAGTGGTAGTATTGATGATGATGGTGAGGAGGAGGATGATAGTGGTAGTATTGATGATAGTGATGATGATGATGATGATGATGATGATGAAGATGATGATTCTAATAAGATTTCAGTCTTTCGACATTGACTATTCAGCGGCACAACCATCATGCATTGTCTATTATTTTGATCTACTGAATTTGATGAGTATTGTGTTTTTTGTTTTTTTGTTTTTTTTTATACCCAAGGGGTGAAATAAGGCAGCAAGCCGGCAGAATCGTGCTACAGAAAATGCTTACCGGCATCTCTTCCGCATTTGCCTTCAGAGTTCAAATTCCGCCCTGAGATAACTTTACTTTTCGACTTTTCGGGGTCGATAAAATAAGTACCAGTTGAACACGGGGGGTCGATGTAATCGACTTACCTCCTCGTCCGAAATTACTGACTTTGGTCCAAAACATGAAACCAATATTAACAGGATGAAAACTAACTGAATTTGTGCGAAATTTGAACCAAAACGGAAAATTACATAAGCTAATACAAGATTTCTTTGTTCAACATTCATCTGATTCTATCTTCTCCCATTACTGATAATTACGTCCTCTTTGATTTAGCTTTATCTTGCAGTTTCTTTTTGTACACATCCGTCTTTCTTGGGGATTATCTTTTGTTGAATGAAATTCTATTTTCGATATTTCTAATGAAATATTTTAAATATTTTTTCTAGATTTTTATGATACATATTTCTCCGCAAATAGCTAATAAAACCAGCAATAAATAAATGCCACAGGTCACTGCTTGGTTTGCTTTCCAAGATATATTAATTAGAATACGTGATACAGAATTGATAAAAATATAGCATAGAGAGAAAAATATAGCATAAAAAGAATTAGCTTAGGTATGATTAATTATAAGTGATTTCAGATAATTAATTTTTAGAGACGATTTAATCAAAGTTGGGAAAAATGGAAGAACAGAGAACCACAAGTTCTTTCATCTATTCTAGCACAGAAAACAAATTCATGTCAATGTATTAATAATGCTGAACATTATAAAATTACTTTAACAGTAGATCCCTAAAGTACTAATCCTATTATAGGTTTGTAGTTCGTTTAATAATCGTCACACACTAAATAAAACCAAGAGCAACTGGTTTCATAATAAATAAGTTGTAAGAACATGAAACCGATTTTTCCCGATGTTCTTCTTCTTCTTCTTCTTATTATTATTATTATTATTATTATTATTATTATTATTATTTATTTATTTATTTATTTTTATTATTTATTTTTTTAATATTGAACCTTGATAAACTGACGGTCTCAGCTGTATGGAAATCAACTTCAAAACAAGAAATGTGTAAACACTTCTAATACGTTCCAGATGACATAGCTGAAGAGTGAATGCAAACATTTTGCGTTTTTATATGAATTAATGAATAGAATTTTTTATTTAAAAGGAATGGTTTGGGCATTCTTTGAGAAAGAGAAAACGCTACAAATGTAATCAAATGAAGAGCACGAAAGAAAATTAAATTTAAATTTAAATAATCAATGAAAATTACGTTGAACATACTCTTCTCTGAAGATTTCGGAGAAAAATTGAACTTATTGGTTGTGAAATGATTTCCAAAGGGTGTGTATATAACAGTAAAGTAAATATACATATATATATATATATATATATACATGTTCACATAGATATAGATACATACATACATAAATACGTACATACATGCATAAAATACATATGTATATAGATGTATATGCATGCATGTATGTAGTAATGTATTTATGTGTGTAATTAATATAAAAATATTAATAAAAGTAATCTGGAAAAGACAAAAACGTTTGAAGAAGTAAACGAAAAGTTTTCAGAAAATGAAAATAGCTCATGAAATATTCAAAACAAAGCGTTCTGGAAGAAATCACGTTCTGTTTTCAAATCAAAGAGATGCCAATGAAGAATTTGAATAAAATAAATGACTGAAAGCTCGGAAACGTCAATAGGTTCAATCCTAGTTACTAAGCATGTCTCGGAAGACATTTGATAGACGACTAAAAAACGGCAATTTACATTATTTACATTTGACGGATATTTGTCCCCGTCTTGTTTGTTGTTAACACAACGTTTCGATTGATGTACTCTCCAGGTGTTGTGGGGAGAATCAGGTGTTGTGGGGGAATTTCGAACCTAGGTTCTCATTCCTAAGTTATTATACCGATGTTATTATTATTATTATCATTATTATTATTATCATTATTATTATTCAGGTCACTGCCCGGATTCGAACTCGGAATCTTGAGGTTAGTGGCCTGCGCTTTTAACCACTACGCGAAATGCCCGTGGGTAATTACGGAGTGAATTTTAGGGCTTATAAATCTAATAAATAATACACAGAAAATAATAGACAGAGAAAACCACTGGAAAATACGAAGACTAAAAGAGGCAGCACATATTCTAGGACATAATAACCTCCTAAACTGACCTAGTGCATATATGAGTAACATATGGGAACCGGTATTAAGGAAGGATAGGAAAATATTACATTTATAAGCCCTACATCCTAGAAAACGAGACTTGTCCTGGAAGATTTGCCGAGCACGACGAGAACGTCCTGCAAACCCTGATGGTACAAAATCCCATCGTAACTGTTGAGGAGCTAGCATAGAAGTTTGGATTTGGTCATTCAACCATTCATCGACACCTGCCTGCCATCGGAAAATGAGCATTTTTGGCTTCAAGATGAAAGGTATTCTTCCATCAGGATAATACATGGCCACATTCAGAGACGATGACATTCCAAAGGCCAGAGCAGTTTGAATGGGAAACGATGCCCCTCCTACCAAATTCGCTGGACACTGCTCCATGTGATTATCATTTATTCTGCAGTCTTCAAAATCAGTCTTCAAAATATGAATTCTGTAGAAGCAATCAGAATAGTAACGGAGGAGTATTTTTCGTCACGGACAAGTGAATTTTGGAGAAGGGGGTCTTGCAAGTCTACCAGATACATTGACATTGTATCTGGTTGAATTGTAGAAATGAAGAGCATTGTAGAAAATGAATGAGAGTATACTTTAGATTAAAAAAGAACTTCGTTTTCTTAATTTTGAAATATATAAGAAGTATTAAGAACCTGTATTATTTATGGGATGACCCAGTATATATATACATATATATATATACACATACATATATATATATATATATATA
>NC_068982.1:136779628-136780664 GCF_001194135.2 Octopus bimaculoides
ATTCTCTTAACCGCGAAACGTTCGTATCCAATTAACTAAAGGCAGGTTTGTTTTTGCTTTTCCCTCTGGTTTTTTGTTCTATGTGTGCCATAAATATCGCCATCCGTTTAGAGAAACATTTGTAGTTTAGAATCAGTAGTTCTTTGACTGCTATTTCTAAATTTTTAGTATGTTGGAGAAGCAACTCAATGCTAATCCCTGTATATTTATGATTATACATTTACGTATGTAGATTTATGTCAAACGAATAAAACGTGAGTTCTCAATACATGTACCACAGGTCATGATGTCTTATGCACTCGATGATCACATTCACCTCAAGAACACCTGGATAGAAAAAGAATTTCTACACGAGTTGATTGTATCATGACTCAAAGTCTAAACCAAAGGATTATTTTTTACTGAGCTATAAAAGCAAATTCGTCCCACTTGTAAATATCAAATCCTACGTAATAAACTGAAAATAGCCTACACTTTCACGTATAAGTATAAAATGCCATAAATTCCAAGAAATATTCGGTTAAATAGTATTTCGCAATTTGACGAAACAGAACGGTTATGTGTGTGCATGTGTGTATATATGTCTGTATGTGTGTGTGTGTATGCGTGTACGCGTATATAGTTCTATAGGAGCGTTCAAATAGTAGACATAATAATACATCATAAAAAGTATGATACAAACGTTGAGCAGACACGCTCACAGCTATCAATAAAAACGATCGTATTGTATGACATACCAATTCATATCGACGCAGATTAAAACCAATGAACCACATGTCACTGTCAAAGTCAATAAGGAACACAAATCATCAACTGCAATCCTCTTGTAAGCTTTATTGCTATAAAAGTGACGATCACATGTTGTAGACACGGTAGAACGCCGAATATATATTTTGTTCATCCTATAGGTGTTTTGGTCATTGGACTGCAGCTTTGCTGGGGCACCGCCTTAGTTGAACAAATCGACGCTCGAACTTATTTTCAAAATCTGGTACGTATTCTTGCGGTCATTTTTGTTGAACTATTAAGTAACGTG
>NC_068982.1:136780783-136783961 GCF_001194135.2 Octopus bimaculoides
ATATATATATGTATGTATGTATGTATATATGTATATATATATATGTATGTATATATATATAATATGTATGTATTAGGGGAAAAGTAAAAAGAAAAGAGAAGAAATGCACATTAGATATAGAAAATAAAGGCTTTTTAAAGAAAAGCAAAGATATATACATACAATTAGATTATTTGAGTTAGAATTATGAAGTATATAAATCTTTATGAATCATTATAGAGATTCAAAGTCATACCGGTCTCGTCAGAGCTGATCATTGACTTTGAATGAACACTGATTTCCAAACGGTGTTGGGTCTAATAGTACCTGAGTTAAAACATTACATGCAAGGGTGGTAAGCAGTTCTGGAAGTGGTGCAATTAAGGTGGGTATAAATACTGGAATATGAATGGTGTACGGGATGTATGGAGATTAGTGGGAATTATTGATATTGGTAAGGTTAGTAGCGTAAGTTATGTATTCATGTTGTGTTATGGCTGATATTTATTAATGAAAGGTGCCTCTTTATTTGATCTTTGCTGTACTGAGGTGTTCTGTGAACATTGATAAAAAGGGAAAATTAGGAAGTTCCGTTTAAGGTTCCTAGCACATTTTTCTATGTACTCATTTACCTGTATCTATCTATATTGTGGGTAACAAATTTGTTCTTTGTGGAGAGTTGTTCTTCGTCGGAGTGACGTTCCTGTTTGGCTTATATAGTGATTTCTGCACCCTAAGCAGGTAATAGCATAGATCAAGTTTTCAGAGGCGCAGGTGAAATTTGATTTTATCGTAAATATTTCACCTTGTTCGAAGTGAAACTCTGTACCCTCCAAATGGTGGGGGGCATATGCAATAGTTAGGCCACCCGCATTTTATCACTTTTGGTTCCGTTGTTAATGGATATAGTCTTGCGCCGGTTAATATTTTTTTCAGTGATTTCGGTTGCATTTTACTCTTGATAATTTTGTGTGAGCTTAGAATTTTGTTCATTGTTTTATCTCCAATAAGAATGGGTAGATTTTGGATGATGATGTAGAAGGCCTCATTGTTTCTAGGGTTGTGTGTGGAGATGTATGGGAGTGATTTAAAATCTGGTGTGGTATTTCGGCTAACTTCTTTTACTGATTATATGTCTATTTCCTTTGCTCGTTTAATCTCATCATTTATTAATCATGTTGGGTAATATCTCCTGATTATTGCTAATTTAAATTTAAGGAACCTTCGTTCACGAGTATTAGTGTCCGAAACTATGGTACAGATTCATTTCGCTAGATTATAATGTGTATTAATTTTAATGTGTTTGGGGTGGCATGAGTTGAATAATACGTATTGTTTTGAATATGTGGGTTTATAGAAGATTCCGTTTCGATGTGGTTATTGACTATTTGAATTAGGATGTTAAGAAAAGGAAGTTGTTTATTGCAGTGTTCCATGATGAATTGTATGTTGCTATTGGTATTGTTGAGCATTAATTTATAATCGAGGAGCTCCAAAGTATAAAGCAATCGTTTAAGTACCTCTTCCAGTTCTCATTTAAATATATCTTTGCTTTTGCTTAAAAATCTCTTTTACTCTTTTACTCTTTTACTTGTTTCAGTCATTTGACTGCGGCCATGCTGGAGCACCGCCTTTAGTCGGGAAAATCGACACCAGGACTAATTCTTTGGAAGCCTAGTACTTATTCTATCGGTCTCTTTTTGCCGAACTGCTAAGTTACGGGGACGTAAACACACCAGTATCGGTGGTCAAGCGATGGTGTGGGGACAAACACAGACACACAAACACACATATATATATATACATATATACGACGGGCTTCTTTCAGTTTCCGTCTACCAAATCCACTCACAAGGCTTTGGTCGGCCCGAGGCTATACTTACCACACAGCCACTCCTTTATTTTGTTTTATATCTAATGTGCATTTTCTCTGTTTTCTTTTTACTTGTCCCCTATTTATACCACGTATAGTCTTTTTTCTTTGAAACCTATCTCTATTATAATTATTTATATATGTGTGTGTGTGTGTGTGTGTGTGTGTGTGTGTGTGTGTGTGTGTGTGTGTGTGTGTGTGTGTGTGTGTGTGTGTGTGTGTGTGTGTGTGCGTGTGTTCAGGTATGTTGATGCAAACAGGAAAAATAGGACTCACAATATGAATGTATGTATATTTTCATTAATGTTTAACAGAAGCAACATAGTGACTCAAGGGTCGAGAGTTTCGTACATTGTCATTTATCAAACACATACATACATACGTTCATACATACTTATATGTGTGTGTGTATGTGTGTGTATGTGTTTGTATAATCTTTCTCACAGTTTACGTCTACCAGAGTCACAAAGCATTGGTTGGCAAAGTGCCCTATCACAAAAGATTTACTCACAGCGGTGAGCACTACGACCGAACACAAAACAACGTGGCTGCAAAGCGAGTTTCTTAAACACTCAGTCATGCCAACAGCAATAAAATTATTCACTGTCGTTGTTTTCATCTGATCGACCTAAGTTGGAATATCATAATTTTCTTTCTCCTTAACGCTTTAAAAACAGCTCAAAGAACTTGTTTATTTTGTCAGTTATATCACTTTTGTTTTATTATAAGGTGATGAATTTGACGTAATGTTTATCAGCTTTATGATTTATCCAGTATATCTTTCAAAGAATCCGACTCGTTCTGGAATATATTTAGATCACTGATGTTGATAAATCTCATGAATAATGTTAATAAGTTACATTACACCACCATCTCCTCTATCACATACACACACACAATTCTGATATACAGTTCAGTTTTATGGCCACTACAGGGTTATTTTATTGATTTCTGTATTTTCAATACATAGTCGATAAGAATCCGAATAAAGTAAGATGGCGCACGTCTTCACTAAAAGAACATATTTTATGACACAGTTTGACTTCATGAACAGACTGAGCTGAGATCAATAAAAGTTTACTTTAAGTAGTCATACCACATAAGACGTTATTTCAAAGACATTGTAATTTAATTGAGAATCATGGATAGCTGAACGGAGAATATATTGAACAATAAGCTTAAGGGTAGGCATTTTTATATTCTGTCACCAGCAGCAATACACTGCGTTCAGGCTTCTGACTATTACATAACATTCCTTTCCAAAAAAATCTTTTTATTGTATTTATATCATCCCATCTACTCCAAAATCTACACTCTGAATTTTCC
>NC_068982.1:136783971-136784494 GCF_001194135.2 Octopus bimaculoides
ACATTCCTTTCCAAAAAAATCTTTTTATTGTATTTATATCATCCCATCTACTCCAAAATCTACACTCTGAATTTTCCTTCCCTCTCTAACCCTCTCTTTTTCTTTTTTTTTCTCTTCCTTCCTTTCTTGTCCAAAGTACTATCTGGTAGCGTCCACATCTCTAACGGTTTTTTCAAATGAATTACGTTATAACCTTATCCAACTATAGTTCTCATACTCGGTCATAATGTCTTACGTTTAAGATGATCCCCATACATTTCCCCGAGGAGAAGTTTACATTTTTAACATCGACGATTCCTATGGATCGCATAAATTGTAATTCTTCGAAACATATGTCGGAATAAAGTATGCAGTTATAACATGCATTCACTCCATTCCTTAAATTTATATATACTCAAATACCCAAAATATCAAGGAGTTTCTGCCTCAAAAACAGGAATTACACCACAGTTATTTTGTGATCTTTGCTACCCTGGTTTCTATTAAGCCATTTATTCTATCCGAATTATTATTAATTAGGATA
>NC_068982.1:136784539-136785022 GCF_001194135.2 Octopus bimaculoides
GGATGCATATATTTATATAAGGTTATGAAGAGTACGAGACAGAACTGGAGAGAAAATTTATTTTAAAAAATGAATATAACTACATCTTTGGGTATTTATTTAACATAGTCTTCTGATAATTCGAAACACCTGTTTAACAAACATATTTATTTATATTTTGTTTGCATGTGCTTGTGTGTATATACGATTCAGTGAGTGTATGTATGTGTGTCTGAATTCGTTCATGTATGTGTAATCACGATCTTGTATGTGTGTGAAAGTTATTTGCAAATTTACAATTACATAGAAGAACCCTTGTCCGTTCTCGCTCTCTCCCTCTCTCTCATTATCTCTCTCTTCCAGAATCTCTCAACATACGTGTAGACGTACGTGTAACTATATCTATGTATGCATGTATGCGCGTATGTATGTTTGTAGGCATGTATATTTATGTGTACGTGTTAATACACACACACAGATATATATATATATATATATGTATAT
>NC_068982.1:136788115-136788556 GCF_001194135.2 Octopus bimaculoides
ATTACATCAAATACAGAAGAGACAACACATCAGAAAGTGATAATTGCAGAATTTGTCGACAAAATGGTGAAACCGTATGGCATGTTACTAGTCAATGTACACCATTAGCCCAGAAAGAGTATAAGAGACGTCATGGTAACATAGCAAGGATTGTCCATTTGACACTTTGCAACAAGTACGGACTTGACAGTGCAAAAAGTGGTACGAACATAAACCCTAAGGAATTATCGAAAATGATAATGCAAAGATCCTATAGGATTTTATGATTCAGTGCGACCATCCTACACAGGATATAAAGACACGACTACATTGATGATACAGTTCTTCTAATGCAAGCGGACTTCCAACTGGAGCCAATTAAGGAATCACGGTGATCCAAGAACTCTCTGACCACCAAGATTTAGTGGCCTCTCCCCAAATTCTTCTTCTCAGGTTTATATA
>NC_068982.1:136789197-136792556 GCF_001194135.2 Octopus bimaculoides
CAGCTCCCCATTATGTCGTATATGCCAACAACAAAATGAGACTATCGATCATATTGTCTCCATGTGCAGTGTGCTTGCACCTACAGAGTATCTCAACAGGCATGATAGAGCTGCACGACATATTCACTGGGTAATATGCAAAAACCTGGACTTACCCCATGATAAAAACTGGTGGGAACACAAACCACCCCCACAATACGACCACATTCTAAAGACTGAAACAAGTCAAAGATAAAAAAACGGAACTGACTGCTCATTCTATTATAAATGCATGACCGAGTATTCCGTAGACACAGACATATCAGCCTGTGAGAAGCTGTGTGATGAAACCATTTCAACGCAGATCCAGTTTACGTTCGCAAAGCTTGATTTGACCCGGATCTCACAAAAACGACAATAGCCCAAGATACCAAGCACTGGAGTCTAATAGAACCCAGCACTTTAAGACCACGAAGTCTGAACCCATTTATATACATCTCCCACACACATCCACACACATGCGTACACATTCATATAGGTATTGAGAGAATCGTTCGATATTTAACCCTGTGATGAGCATACCCAATAATATTAGTCACTTCAAATACCACACTTCTTTGAGAATACAATAAAATTAAAGGCTTGTTCTATATCTAACGATTCTTTACATTTGAACAACATGATGCTAGTAATTATAACATTTTCCAAACTGCTATATACTTTACTGTTGTAGCATTTCCAACCCTTCTTTTTGTCATGCCAACCGTTTTATGCTTATAGGTAAATTAGTCGTTATAGTCATAGGGTTAATGTTTTCGGGCAACATAATGCGCTGTTTACTAATTCCGTAAGAACAGTAGAATTGAACGCACTAATGATAGCATGAATTGTAATAACAATGGAAGAATAAATGGTGCTGCATTTAATTAATTAGGACAGTGCTCTTTCAAAGAGCTTTCCTTTTCCTGGAATGTTAGACTGCATATCTTATTGGGGCATGTCAAACTTTTAAGATCTTAATGTATGGGCAACATCCATCTCTCTTTTTACATACTGGTTGCAGGAATCCAACATAGGTTTAGACTTCATTAAAAATCGATATAGCAAAAAGAAGAGTAAGGACAAACGGAAATTTATACTCTTTTCTTAAGTTTAATCTTTTTAACTAGACAGAAATTTCATTTCTCTTTTAATATCAGACAAAACGCAACAGAGAGAAATGAAACTAAATAGAAAAACCAGCCAATGGCTCGAAAGCTTTGGGCTAAACGCTAAAATGGGTCTGGTTTAAACTGTAGAAGGACAAATGCCTTGCCATAAATAATCTTTAAAAATAGCAAAAACTAATATACTAATTGTAAGTGTAAAATAAGACGACTAACCACATTATTTTCAGTTAAAAATATTTTTGAGTATATATGGTATCTATGTTTATTGGGCAATATGCCTACATCTGGATGTAAAAACAGTAAGACGTAGCTTCTTTTCAAAATGTTATCAGTAAACAGAAAGTCACTATCTTAATATTTATCTCCCATATAAAAACAAAAATAAAAGAGAACGAAGTACGAATGAAAATCTTGTCGAATTGTTACATACATACAACGCTGCAACATTACACCCCAAACTTACAAGAATAATAATAGAGACATAAGCAATGAAGAATAAGAAGTGAAGAAAAACATGGCATAAGACACCATAGCGACTGTTAAATAATTTGTAGAAGGATGAGGGGTGGGGTGAAATGGTATGATCTCAAGATTAAAATACTTAAACTTATTGACAGAATACACATTGAAAATACATAACAGTATCTAATGACACGTAAATAAATATTCTGTTGAAGCGAATTATATCACAAGAGAGATTACTATACAAAACTGATAATTCTGGACAGTAGAAATATTACAACGAAGTAGAGACGATCACATTTACACTGAATGAGAACTCAAAACAAAACTAAGAACATGTAAGAAACCAACCATGGAAGGAATAACCACCGGGGTGGAACAAATTAAATATAGAGAGAGTAAACAAAAAAAATTAACAGCTTAAATGCTTATGAAGAGCCTAAATGTCCCCACAGAAACGCAAATAAATACAGAACTGCAGAATAACAACAAATCTCAAGTCAGATCAACCAGAAGCAACAGTGAAGTGTGTCTGATTGAAAAACAATAATAATAGATGGTGATGAATAGAAGAAGCATATTTATTCGAGCCTCATAGGATGAAAGGCGAAGTAAACTTCAGTGGAAGTTGAACTCAGAATGTAATAAGTCGAATGAGATACCACTTGGTATTTTTCCGACACAGTATCGATTCTGTCAGCTCGCCGCCCTGTGATTGACAATAATAATAATAATAATAATAATAATAATAATAATAATAATAATAATGATGATGATGATGATGATGATGATAGTTTTCTATTGAATCGTACGTCCCGTAAATGAGAAGTGGTGTATGGCTGATTATATGAAGCTCAGCATTTGGCAGGTACCTATTTCACCTACCAATCCGATATCAAGGAAAAGATAACTCGTCCACGACAGGGTTAGTATTCAGAATATAAAGAAACATGGCTAAATACTACACTATATTTTTTATTAACGTTCTACCAATCCTGCAATTCAATTTCACTGTTCCTCTTTCATAAGGCTACGCAGCCTTATTAAAATAATCGAGAACATTCAGGAACTCTGGTCCTCCGTCGGTTAAAACGCTGAGTGTTTCAGTTGATATCGATCAACGGAACAACCTGCTCGTGAAACTAAAGTGCAAGTGGCTGAGCTCTCCACAGACATGTGTACCTTTAATGTAGTTCTCATGGAGATTCAGTGTGACACAGAATGCGACAAGGCTGGCAATTTGAAATAGAGGTTAAAACCAATTTTTGTCACCTGAGTAGACCGGAACAACGTGTAATAAAGTGTCATTCTCAAGGGCACAACGCGCGGCCGGGAAGAATCGAACTCACGAATACCCTAACCACTAAGCCAGACCCATTCACTCAGGAACTCTGGGTGACAGGGGAAGACAGAGAGGGAGACAGAGAGTAGGGAAGGAGTGACACGTCATTAACAAGGCAAGCAAACTTCTAATTTTGATCCATTTTGAATTTCTTCTTGGCTATACTCTATTCTTTGTGCATCAATACTCTTTTACTCATTCATTTGTTTCAGTCATTTGACTGCAGCCATGCTGGAGCACCGCTTTTTAGTCGAGCAAATCGACCCCAGGACTTATTCTATCAGCATCTTTTGCCGAACCGCTAAGTTACGGGGACGTAAATATACCACCATCGGTTGTCAAGTGATGTTGGGGGAACAAACACAGACACAGAAACATATGCACACACATACACACACACATATGTG
>NC_068982.1:136793041-136794555 GCF_001194135.2 Octopus bimaculoides
TGTGTGTGTGTGTGTGTGTGTGTGTGTGTGTGTGTGTGTGTGTGTGTGTGTGTGTGTGTGTGTGTGTTAGAGTTTGTCCGTTCATGTATGTGTTTGTCCCCTATCACTGCTTCACAACCGGTATTGGTGAATTTACGTCCCCGTAACTTGGCGGTTCGTCAAGTAGAAGGCTTTGCAAAAAGAAAAAAAAAGATTAATAGTGAAGTTTATTCGTTCGACTAAAATGCTCCAGCATGGCCACCGTTTATAAGGTAAAATGCAAAAGCATGATATATTTCAGCTTGGGTACGTGACCAATGTGCAATAGAAAATTCAGCAGGAAAATAATGTAAACAATTGTTTATCTACTTTAACTTCTCTTGTTCATTTCATTCATTTTGAGGCCATCAAGTAATCACAACAGATTAAACTTGATACATTCTTCCAGCAGCGGCATAGCTTAGATATCAAAATATTTGAAAATGGTAACAAAAAAAATTACCAAGTCGAAATTATTTTCAGCAAAATTATTGGTTGTAAAATTTGTTCTAGAAGTCGTATAGTTGTTTTCTTACGATTTAGCTTATAGCTTTTCAACAAGTTGCAAAGAAAGAAATATAACAGATCTGGGATACCTGAAGCGGTAGGATATATATACTCGTACTGAATTATCCTATATATAAACATATATATGCGTGTATATCTCGATGTGATTGCTTAGAAGTTGCATATCTATGATTCATATGTGTTTGTCGTTATTGCAAACTATGGTGATAGTGAATTCGAAAATATGAGATTGCGATAAGTATTTCATCCAGAGATGTAGGATTGCAACTTATTCTGATAAGACTCTGGAAAAACCATATATATGTATATATATATAACTTGACTCGAATCTGAGAGTCTAGTTATTTACTCTACAAACGTAAGTCCGACAAAATATAAATAAGTTCGGCCCAGGTTGTCTTTATTGACACAATATCTTGTCGGATCTTTAGTTATAGATTAAATATTCATGTATGTCTGTGTAACACATTTTTAATAGATATATATAAAGGCGAGCTGGCAGAATCGTTAGCAGACAGGGCAAAATGTTTAATGGCATTTCATTCGTCCTTATGTTCTGAGTTCATTTCCTGCCGGGGATCGACTTGGCCTTTCATCCTTTCGGAGTTGATAAAATAAGTATTAGTTGAGCACTAGGGTCGATGTAACTGACTTAGTTATGGTTTAATAATTGACATGACTCCCATCACTATCACACATAGATAGGAAGAGATAAACATGAAACTCATAGATCCAACTTCTCTGCTCTTTTTTAAAGTTCCTATTATTATTTTCTCTCTGCACTGATGAGCACTATGATAATTTCCAAATTCAAATATGAATTTATATCTATGTATGAAACAATTGTATGCATGAATAAACTTCTTACAACTTTTTAACATCTTATTTCGTCTATTTTTGACAAATATGATTAGGACTTCATTCCATAAATTAATCATACATTATATACATACATATATATATATATA
>NC_068982.1:136794822-136795763 GCF_001194135.2 Octopus bimaculoides
AGTTTGACGCATCGTTAAAACGGCTCTTCCCACGGACCGCAAATTAAATTTGCATACACAAATTAAACCTGTGCCATGGAGGAAAGTAGTGGCGGACAAAAAACAAGACAGGAAAACAAACGGAAAAGAATATATATATATATATATATATATATATATACATAATACATCCTGAAACAAAATACATTAGCCATAAATGTGGATTTGTCAACGATTACAGTCAGTTTATGTTGCGATGAAAACGTTATATGAGGCACAAAGTTGTTTCCGACTCGTAGTTGGAGATTAATCGCAAATGTAAAGATTTATATTACATTATGACACTTAAAGATGAATGCTTAAATTGAGGAGAGAATGAAAGGATAGGATGCGATGGATCTAACGAAACATGAGGAAACATGAGGAAATATATATATAATTTAATATTTATGTATCTTTAAAAGGACTGAATGCGAGATCGTCCTTTTATTAGAATAATTTCAAAAGATTTTCTAACGTTTTTTCTTCATACTTTACTGGTGAATTTACTAGTGTAAATTTGTGTAGATGTGAAAACTTATATAGATATATGAAGTATATTATTTAACTTATCAAATACAGTTCAACAAATATGGATATCTAATATTATCTATATTAGATATCAACATAGATAACAGTTTTTACTACTCATGTTGCTATACAATTGTTTCGTGGATCTGAGTTGTCAGAAAGTATTATCGGTAGCTTAAAAACTTTCTGACAACTCAAATCCTCAAATGTGAATATCATATCTTTCTATACGAAACAACCGTATAGCAACATGAGAAATAAAAACTATTATCAATATTAACATCTAACCTCCTCCATTTACATAAATATGAATGAATTTGTTGAACTCTGTTTAATAAGTTAAAACATATACTTAAAATATATGTATATATATGTGTGTGTGTGTGTGTGTG
>NC_068982.1:136795863-136798458 GCF_001194135.2 Octopus bimaculoides
GTGTGTGTGTTATTCTATATTACTTCGAGAAAGGATTCCACAATTTCCGCTAGCCAAATTCATTCACAAGCAATATTGTTTTTCTACTCTTGGCACAACCCCCGAAATTTTGGGTCATGGTGCCAGTCGATCAGATCGACCCCAGTAGGCAACTGTTACTTAATTTATGAACCCCCAAAGGATAAAATACAAAGTCGGCCTCGACGGAATTTGAACTCAGAACGTAAAGATAGATTAAAATACCGCTAACCATTTCGCCCGGCGTGCTAACGTTTCTGCCAGCTCGCCGCTTTATTCACAAACAATATTAATCGCCCAGAGCTATACTCGCTGTAACTTAACCAAATGTCGAGCAAGTGGAAAAAGTCCTGAAACCACGTTACTGAGTAGCTGCAAAGAGAGTCTCTCAACCAGACGGCCATGCTTGCGTCTACAGAAATTAGTAAAACATTTTCTTCAATCCTATGTATGCATATGCGCATGCACACTGACGCAAACGCATGCGCACAAACAAACAAACAAACAAGAAGAATGCAGCTCCGATAACGGACAGAGTCAGCCATTATTGAAAAGGTTGCAAGACCAACAAGAATTTTAGAAAAAATGAGTAAATGAGTGGAAATCGAACCGGTGAGTGTGTTAAATAAAAAAGGCACTAAAAGAGAATGACTCTCCCTAGACACAATAAAACTTGCTTCAACACACGAATTCACATAAAGAATCTTGCAAACCATGTACAAGGACGAAAGAAAATTTCTTCCTTACATCAATATCTACGGTTGATGAAATTTGTAGAATATTCTTTGCCATTGGACACATAATATCCCAATATTACTATTTCATGTAACCTTGTATCTGCTATATATTATTTCTACATGATTATTATTATTATTATTATTATTATTATTATTATTATTATTATTATAATCATCATCATCATCATCATCATCCTTATTTATTTATTTATATATTTTTTTTTGTTTCGTTTACATTTATTGTTGGTAAATTATTGTAATTTCCTTCAATATTCAACAAATTTTAGAATATATTATGAAAGTTGTGTAATATCCTCTCCTAAAATTCGTATTCCATTTCAATTTATTGCAAGATCGTTTATTTTTATGTACATAGATAAGGTAATTTTGTCAAGACGACAACGAGGAGGAGGAGGGGGAGAAGGAGGATGAGAAGGATGAGAAGGACGAAGAGCAGGATGGCGATGGTGATGATAACGGCATCGTCGGTAAAGGTGGCGGTGGGAGTATTGATGTAGGTGTTGGTGGTTGTTTTGAAGATGTTGGTGGTGGTACTTGTGGTGGTGGTACTTGTGGGGGCGATGATGATGCCGAGAAGGGCGCAAAGGAGAAGGGAGAGGAGTACGAAGAATGTAGAAGAAGAAGAAGAGGAAGAAGAAGAAGAAGAAGTGGAAGAAGAAGAAGAAGAGGAAGAAGAAGAAGAAGAAGAAGAAGAAGAAGAAGAAGAAGAAGAAGAAGAAGAAGAAGAAGAAGAAGAAGAAGAAGAAGAAGAAGAAGAAGAAGAAGAAGAAGAAGAAGAAGAAGAAGAAGAAGAAGAAGAAGAAGAAGAAGAAGAAACTGTTGCGTTTGTGATGATAACGATAATAATAATATTGATTGTAATGTCAGAGATAATGCTGTGATGTTATGATCCTGCTACATTTTCAGTCGAATATCCATTTCATCAATAACATCGGTTCCGATCCACCCTAGTCCTCATCTGGTATTTATTTATATCGATCTTGAAAGGATTAAAGGCAAAAGCGACGGCCTCGCCTTAATTTGCACTCAAAATGTTAGAGACTGACGCAATGCTGCCAAGCATTTTGCCCCCAGCGTGCTAACGATTCTGCCGGCTCCTCGCCTGAATTTCCTCATTGATATCAACATTGTTTGCATCAACGTTGTTAAAATATCATCGATATTTGAATCAACAGCATTTACATTTAAATACCATCAAAATTGATGTTATGTATCATACTGATATTTGTACATTAAAACCGCCAACATTGATAGCGTTCTATCGTTTCGTATAATAAGTCTTGGTCATATCTATCATTCATTTCTCATCCGTTGTTACTTCCCCTACATGGTAAACTGTACATTAAGACTACCATAAACTAATGTTAATTTATAAAAACATTCTTTCGTGCAGTTTCGTATATAGCATTGAGTTAGATATCTTTATCTTCAGTGTTCAAATCCGATGCTGATAAACGTCCCTTCGTAAGTTTTCCAGTAACCTTACTTTAGTAGCATATGTACTAATGTATTACTCAATGATAAACTTACTAATCTATTACTCAATGGTAAACTTACTACAAAACCTGTAACACCGTGCTGACTTTTCCTCACCTGTCTCTCTCTCTCCCTCGCTAAGCATATATATATATATATATATATATATATATATATATATATGTGGGGGGGGGATGTATACACACACATATATGTATGTGTGTATGTGTATTTGTACATCTGTAAATAGATAGATAGATAGATAAATAAAAAGATAGATATGAATCATGTTCGTAGAAGGAGTAAAATGGAGTGACCAACAAAGAAAAACAAAAAAAAGGCG
>NC_068982.1:136798636-136802839 GCF_001194135.2 Octopus bimaculoides
TGTGTGTGTGTGTGTGTGTGTGTGTGTGTGTGTGTGTGTGTGTGTGTGTGTGTGTGTGTGTGTGTTTATGAGTGTGTGTATGTGTTTGTGCGCGTGTTCGTCTTCCCACCATCGCTTGACAACCGATGTTGGTGTGTTTACGTGCACGAAACCCAGCGGTTCGGCAGAAATGACGATAGAATAAGCACCAGGCTTAGAAGGAATAAGTCCAGGGGTAGATTTCTTCCACCAAAAGGTGGTACTCCAGCATGGCCACAGTCAATTCACTAAAACAATTACAAGAATAAAAGAATAAATTGTACATGGAATCAAGTCAGTTAATTGAAAACGCTGCGGAAAAAAGTAGAAAATCGAAATGAGAGAGCAGCGAGAAAGCGAACAACAATGAATACATACATGCAAATATACATACATACACGCAAATTCATACATACATACATACATACATACATACACGCAAATGCATGCATACATACATACATACACGCAAATGCATACATACATACATACATACATACATACATACATACATACATATATACAAAAAATACCCCGTTGCTGATGTTGAAATTCCAGCATGGCCGCATTCAAATGACTGAAAAGAATAAAAGAATAAAAGAAAAAAATTATCTAACGACCCGATATCTGTCAACGGAAATGCAGCGTTTGTGCTACTCAATACATTTTGTTGTCTTATATCAAGCATTCTTATTTGAACAGGTTGCCAAAATATCAATGCTTAAAAAAAATCAATGCTTAAACAAAATCCATACAAACACATCTTTAAATTTCGATCAACCAAAATATGGTTTTCTGTCGAAAAATGGTAGTATTGTCTTGTTTTGTGCCTGTGAAATAAATCTCATAATTTTCATTTTAAATCAAATTTTATTTTTAGGAGATCTGATTCATATCAGCAAAAGTAATTTGGGTGACGTTTTAGTAATAAAAAGCGTATTTTTAAAATGCAATTATATTTTACAACTAATTCTATTAACACAATTAGCAGCTAAAATGCAAATTTTCAATGCATTCATTGAATATTCAATTTGTCATCATTTTATATTTTATTAGCCTTACCTTATTGAGGTCAATAAAGTTCCGAAACTTCAGTTATGCTCTATATTTCTCTACCAGTTTCTACTTTACTGTACATAGAGTTAACTCTGTATTATAACCATCGAAGAAATAAGTCAGTTCACATTCACTGTTTAAATGAAGACATTGTGAACATAAATATGTACATTTAATTCAAAAAATCCTGAGATCCATAAAGTGCAGTGTGCTTACATTGAAAGAACATTAATTAAAAAGAATATAGAACACATTAAATTCACACGATACAAGAATGGGAGAAAATTTGCTGGAAATGACAAGTCATCATCTTCAATTTTCTCATCTTAAACATTGTCGTTCACCTAATTCTGTCTTCTATTTTAACACATTATAAATAATACGGCGGTGAAAGCTTCTCTTACGAAATTATGAATATATAAATGGATGTGTCTTTTGTAAATGAGCAATGACTTGACATTTCCTTTAAATTATTAACTAAAGGTATGTTTTAATATATCAACATTATTTTTTTTTTATGAATATGTAAACCTAAGCTATTAGCGGATGCCTAATCAGGTTTTATTTTTTTATAGAAAAGAATAACTTTGCTGACTTGTGCATTTAATAATCATTCAGTGAAACAGGGAACTTGGCTTTCACTGATATATCATTATGTTTCTGCTTTTACAGTTTCTTCACAAATAAATACTGTTCTGTCCTTATGGATAAACGAATACACTGCAAGAGTGTAATAACCATATAATCGAAACTAACGGCAGTAACCATACGGAACGTAAGAACATTCTCTTAAGAACCAACAATCCACACGCTAACTCGAACTGTAAACTTTGAACTCCAACTTTAAGCAATCAACACATAAACTGTGGAATTGCACGATGGTTTTATTCAAACCACAAGGGTTACACATAAAAGGGACAATACACAGGACAAATGGGTCAGGAGCTTATCGAATGATACTGTTGTTGGCACTCCGTCGCTTACGACGTCGAGGGTTCCACTTGATCCGATCAACGGAACAGCCTGCTCGTGAAATTAACGTGCAAGTGGCTGAGTACTCCACTGACACGTGTACTCTTAACGTAGTTCTCGGGGATATTCAGCCTGACACAGCTGGCCCTTTGAAATACAGGTACAACAGAAACAGGAAGTAAGAGTGAGAGAAAGTTGTGGTGAAAGTACAGCGGGGTTCGCCACCATCTCCTGCTCGAGCCTCGTGGAGCTTTAGGTATTTTAGCTCAATAAACACTCACAACGCCCGGTCTGGGAATCGAAACCGCGATCCTATGACCGCGAGTCCGTTGCCCTAACCACTGGGCCAGTGCGCCTCCACCGAATGATATTACATATATGAATAAAAACATTTTAATTTCAGTTGAACCGTTTATTTTGTCCCCTTTTTTTCTCCGCCTAATTAGGCACTTACGTATCCAACATCCGGGCTACTTTCTTCCATCTTTTTTCGCACTTTTTTAATGCCATGCATTTCTTCTCCAGACGTGCTTTCCTTCTTAGGCGATATAAAAAGAGGTTAACCAAAGCATGCCCGAGGACCAAAGTGCCTGATGCAATACCTCTTCCACGCGTCTTCAATATTACCTCTTTCGCTATAGCAATTACGGCTAGAGAGCAGAATTTCTCTTCTCCTTTTAGAGGAGACAGCGGGACGATCTTAATAATCGATTCGGCTGACAGATGTACTCTCCGTAGCTGTCACAATACTCGTTCGGCAGAAACCCAGAGGTCCGAGAGACTCGGACACTGTACGATTGCATGCAGAACAGTTTCGTTGCTCTACCCGCAACGTGGGCACGTAGGCGAAGCCGTGACACCGTGCCTCAGCTCCCCCACTTTCTCTGACCGCTACTGTTTAAATGTAATGGTGGTGATAGTGGCAGAGTATGAGAGAGATTATTACTGCTTGGAAAACATCCACAAATCTCTATTCAAACATATCTGAAGCAAAAGAATTCACTGATCAAGTAAATCAGCCATTTTTAGTAAGGTACTTCGAGATTTGTAAGGTTTCTTGACTGCCATCAGATTGATTCAAACAGTGTCTGCTTTTTTTTTTTTTTTTTTTGAGACATTTTTAGCGAAGTATCTCTCCACGCCTTTTAATTCTCTTTATACACACACGAAAGCACACACGCACAAACGTAAGGTATATAACTTATGTATGTGCATACATGAGGAGGCGCAATGGCTCAGTGGTTAGGGCAGCGGACTCGTGGTCATAGGATCGCGGTTTCGATTCCCAGACCGAGCGTTGTGAGTGTTTATTGAGCGAAAACACCTAAAGCCCCACGAGGCTCCGGCAGGGGATGGTGGCAAACCCTGCTGTACTCTTTCACCACAACTTTCTCTCACTCTTACTTCCTGTTTCTGTTGTGCCTGTAATTCAAAGGGTCAGCCTTGTCACACTCTGTGTCACGCTGAATCTCCCCGAGAACTACGTTAAGGGTGCACGTGTCTGTGGAGTGCTCAGCCACTTGCACGTTAATTTCACGAGCAGGCTGTTCTGTTGATCGGATCAAGTGGAACCCTCGACGTCGTAAGCGACGGAGTGCCAACAACAACAATGTGCATACATGCATACATGCATACATACATACATACATACATACATACATACATACATATACATTCGAAGCGACAAGTCGCGTATTTGGCGTAGGAGACTATTTATCGAAAATACGATGAATACTATCTCCAACTCGGGAGCCACAACTATCAGCCTTGTTAAATAACTGGTTAATCTTCAGATGAATTAACTGAGAGAGCCTTTTATTCACGATCGTAATGATTTTCGACTGAAACCTGAATTTATTATACAGAGAGTTACTACAAACAACTTGGCTGGACACAGCATAACAGAATCGAGAAACAGAACGAAAACAACAGTTCAACAGATAAACAAATTCTTTCTAGCTGTAGTTATAGAAGAAGTTGTATGAGCATGTCTAGATATGTAGCTATATGCATGAGAATACGTACATAAAACATACAAATCTGTACATACATACATACATACATACATACATACGAACAAAAATACCCCGTTGTTGATGTGGAAATTCCACTGAAGGAATCTTGAATCTAAATAAGAAACTGGTTCTTTCTTACGTG
>NC_068982.1:136802906-136805164 GCF_001194135.2 Octopus bimaculoides
GGGGTAGGCATGTATGTATTTGTGTGTCTGTTTGTCTCCCTACCATCGCTTAACAACCGATCTTGGTGTGTTTATGTTCACATAACTTACCGTTTCGGCAAAAAGAGACCGATAGAATAAGTACTAGGCTTACAAAGAATAAGTTTTGGGGTCAAGTTATTTGACTCCAGTATGGCCGCAGTTAAATGACAAATACAAGTAAAAGAATACAAATGTGTTTAATATGTAATTAGTGACTATTGTAGCAATGAGTTCGTGGATCGTTAATGGGCTGAATTTGGCACTGAAGTAAGAACAAGGACTCCTGAATTATGCATATACACCTCTTACTTTTTTTTCTATTTTCGATCGCATTGTTTACATAAACGTATTCGTACATGAAACGTCGTAACTTTCAGTGTTGACTCTAAATTCGATAGATAGAAAAAATGTGTTTGCATATATGCAATAAAATTCCTCTAGAGAAGAAAACCTAAGATAACTATCACCTTATCCATAATTAGTACACCAATTAAGGCTAATCACACAATATCGATGTACGGTATGATATAAACACCAAAACCGCCATAAACCATAAAACCTTTAACAATTTCAACCGGACGAGAATGAAGGGCCTAGAACAATATATTCTTTTCTATTCTAGGCACATGGCCCCGAATTTTTGGAGAGGGGAGCAGTTGATTAGATCGACCCCGGTACGTAATTGGTATTTAATTTATCGACCCCGAAGTGATGAAAGGCTAAGTCGACCTCGGTGGAATTTGAACTCAGAACATAAAGATAGACGAAATACGCTAAGCATTTCGCCCAGCATGCTAACGATTCTTAAAATAATATATTTATTTCTTTATTGCCCACAGGGGGCTAAACATAGAGAGGAAAAACAAGGACAGACAAAGGGATTAAGTCGATTACATCGGCCCCAGTGTGTAACTGGTACTTATCTAATCGACTCCGAAAGGATGAAAGGCAAAGTCGACCTCGGCGGAATTTGAACTCAGAACGTAATGACAGACGAAACACTGCGAAGCATTTCGCCCCGCGTGCTAACGATTCTGCTTGCTCGCCACCTTCCTAGAATAATATATTAAAATGTCACTGATAACAAGCTGATCCAATACAAACATCCATTATATGCTGCCTAGCGCATATTATAACAGTTTCGACAACAAGGCGGCAGCATTCAATCCAGTGACGTCACCAGCGTTAAAAATCATAATCCCTTCTGGTCTCATTAAAAGTATAAGCCGCCATAGCTCAAAGATCATAGCACTGATCTTGCAAAATACGAGTTTGTGTGTTCAGGTTTCTCTACAGAATTTCATGTAAGTATACCACATAGCTAAATGCATAACAATTTTGCTTCGCAGTCACAAGTCCCTGGTTCAGTTCCACTGCGTAATATTTTGGGTAAATTTGTATTTACAATAGCTTCGGTTCGACTCAAGCTTTTTGCGTGAAAAATACGGATGTCCATCGAGTGGATCGTGTCTGCATTATAAAGTATTTGTTATACCAGTATTGTCACATCCTATGTCACACTGACTCAGCCACAAAATTAGTTTAAGTTTGTATATATGTCTGTGACTGAATACTCATCGTCGAAAACGGTGAAGACTGATTTACATTTGAGTTCTAGTTTAAAATCACAAGTATCTAGTTGATACGTAGAAATTCATATAAATATTTAAAATTTCCTTTTACATATGTTCCTGAAAATATTACGACAGAAACTGTGCATACAGATTAGTAACAAAAGTAAAATAAAAGTCAGCTACAATAAAATATAGAATTATAGCAACAGTGTTTGGAATATGAATATATTAAAGCACTGGCTGTAAGCGCTGATAGTTATTGTCAGAACTGCAAGAAGAAAGAACAAAAATGAACGGTAGCTGGTTTAATTGAAACTTCGATACATAAACATCAGTACAAACGCACAAAAGAAAACATCATTATATTCTGTTTCCACAGAGGTAAACTTATTGTTTATGGTAACAGAAAACAATAACACTTGCAACAACAATATCAGAAAGGTAACTAATTAAGAACGGCAGTTATTCTCAAGAGACTAGAATGAAAAAAAATTATTATACAAAATATAAACAATAACATCAAACATGACATTGATACGTTTACATGATGGAACTATATAAACATTTTCAGATTTTCTTTTATATATTATCATGTGTATAAGTGTGTGTGCATGAATATATATATATATGTATGTATGTATGTATGTATGTGTATATATATAT
>NC_068982.1:136806143-136806784 GCF_001194135.2 Octopus bimaculoides
TCTCTCTCTCTCTCTCTCTCTCTCTCTCTCTCTCTCTCTCTCTCTCTCTCTCTCTCTTGCTTTTTCTTAACCTCAATCTATGTATTTATCTATATAGATAGATAAATAGATAGATTGATAGATTGATAGAAAGAGAGAGAGACAGACACAGACACAGATAGACAGACAAGCAAGAATCTGGATAGATACATAGATACACAGAAATAAATAAATACATATATATATGCATAAGTAATATTCGCAGCTACTTTAACATAGCTGTCGGTTCGAGCGGACTCTACTGCGATATTTTAACCCCAAGAGGACATCCCCTCTAGCTGGACAGTGTCACGTGACAACTTGCTGTGGCAGCCTGCTGGAGCCTAGCAGCAGGTATAAAAAGGGGAATTTGACATGACAATCAGTCGGACGCTGACAACTTGTTGATGCTGCATCGAAGAGGCCAGGGAATAGAAGAAAGAAGACATGCACCCAACACCAGAGCTGGAGACACCTCCGAAAGGGGGGCCCCGCCACGTCAAAACGGCTGAGGAGTAGGGGCCGAAACCGGACGTGGTTCCTCCTGATGATGTCTTGAGCTAACTGGATCCTATAAAGGAGCTGTTGTGGTAGCAGACCACGAAACATGGTTGAAATTCTAT
>NC_068982.1:136807010-136811937 GCF_001194135.2 Octopus bimaculoides
ATGTCTTGAGCTAACTGGATCCTAATCCACCAAGGGAAGGTATGTCAGAAGAAAGTAATTCAACAAATCGGGTGATGAACCGTAAGACGTGTGGCCAGAACCTCCTGGAAAATAACCATAGCGAGGGACATTCCACAGTTCAATTAGAACAGTCACAAACAGTGAAAGAAGACATGCACCCAACACCAGAGCTGAAGACACCTCCGAAAGGAGGGGCCCCGCCACGTCAAAACGGTAGAAGAGTAGGGGCCGAAACCGGACGTGGTTCCTCCTGATGATGTCTTGAGCTAACTGGATCCTATAAAGGAGCTGTTGTGGTAGCAGACCACGAAACATGGTTGAAATTCTATTCTTCTCAGCTGCATCCGATAAAATTGCGAGCAAGGGAGCGAACCCCTACTATCTCCTGGCGACGGGACCAGTAGACCAGACCTTGTTTCGGGTTATTTCTGTCACTCCTCAGTGCTGGACACCTCGTCTGCCAGAAATGATAGCAGCGCGCTTCTGTACGCAATATATATGTTTCAAGCGAACAAACTGTCGCTGATTTTGTAACAAGCAAAAATGCTAGTTCTAAAATCTCTCTAAGAGACAGAATCAGCAGATGGACTGACAAGAAATATTCGTAGCCACTTTAACATAGTTGTCTGTTCCAGCGGACTCTACTACGATTTTTTAACCCCAAGAGGACATCTCTTCTAGCTGGTTAACGATGCACAGCTGTATCTCCCTTGTCGTAGGGAGGGAACCTGCTTTCCTTATCAGCCGTTAGAAAAGTACTCTCACGTAGCTAAGAGTTGTTTTGCCTCTTATTTCTAGTACAGATGCACTTGTTGCCTATCGGTTCTAAATTGCGAATAACCACCGTAATATTTTATAATTCTCACTTCACCATTTTCAACATCAGTCGATGTTTCCTATGGTGTTCTTTTGCACACTCTGTCACTTTAATGACAACTGTGATTGTTGCGTCTGTGTGTGTGTGTATGGGCGTGTGTGTGTGTATACGTTTAGATAGATAGATAGATAGATAGATAGATAGATAGATAGATAGATAGATAGATAGATAGATAGATACAGAGACTAAATACATTCAGAAGATAAACACGCATGTACAATCATAGATATATTTATATAGTGAAAAATAGATTTGTTTTTACAAAGAGTACAAAAAATACAGAAAACTAAAGGGAAAATATGTAGTTTTTTTTAACTCGACAGCTGTTTATGGGAGGTCGGAATTATGTAATAGTTGTAATGTATATAATTAGCAAACTGGAATTTGCAAAGCCTCATGCATTTGCAACTAGTAGATGGACACATAGAGATATTATTGTCATACCGGTTTCCTTCATCAAGAAGGGAAAATTGGCAGGTAGTAGTTCTTACCGTGGTGCGAAAGATTTAAAGATCGAGTTAAAAAGGCTATGCATCCTCCTTTTGTTTTCTGTATTTTTTATGTACCATATAAAATTAAATTTATCTGTCAATATATATGTAAATATCTCTATGCTTGTATGTATGTATTTATCTTTTGAAGCGCCTATATATGTATATATATATATATATATATATATATATATATATATATATATATATATATATATATATATATATATACATTCACATACACACACACACACACACACGCACATACACACACACACACACACCCGCACACATATATATATATATATATATCAGTTGAATAAAGTTACAGCATGGTCTGGTTTACACGTTTTTTATTAATGTATTTAAATATGTTTTGCAATGTTGAAGGTTGTCAAACATTAAAAAACGATATTTAGTAATGTTCATAAAGTTCAATTAGCGCTTTCATGCATTCGTAGTAATAATTAGATTTCAAAATGTATTGACTGACAGCTGGGTTGAGTGGTTGACAACTGTAGTAAAATTACTGACTCCTTCCTTTTTATACGTTTTAGAAGAATCCGAGAAGCTGAATATTTTGGATATGGTTTTGACCCGTTAACATGCAACTTTTGGCGGGTGTGCCGATATTATTGGCATAGATTCCGCTTTTATTTTAATCGATTAGCTTGTGGTTTACATATAATGGTTTTATGAGTGAGCAAACCTAGTTGGTTTCGATCGTTTTTATTTCATTCGGTGGGAGTCTTCTGTAATTTGTTTATATTCATATGTTAAAGATATTTTAAAATCCACATCATTAATTGGTTGTTATATAATTGTTGTTATTTCTGTTCAGAACAGGTCTGAACATTTTAATGAAACGTCTTTCTTCCAACCTCACTTCTGTCATGTAGTTTCTAGAAAGGAAAAATTCGAAACATTTTCTGACCACATGTTTCTATATGTTCCCTCAATGGAATCTGGCGAATATTAGTGTTCCGAATTTGTTGTCTGTGAACTCGTGAGCGTTCCGATAATGCATTCCCTGTCTCGCTAATGTATAGTTCCTCGCAATTAGGGCATTTGATACGGTAGATCAGATTTCTGCTTTTGCAGTTCATATCTGCATTTGTGAAAATCTGTCTATTTTGTATTCTAATGGATCTACCAGTCTGCATGTATTGACACGTTCCACATCTGTTATCATTACATTTGGATACTGTGACATGAGAATATCTCCTGTCTTAAAAGACTGATATATGATCCTGAAACTTCTGTAAGAGTTAAGTTTCATGTAGTAACTTAACGCAAATTTGAACTCCAAATGTATTCGCAAATTAAGAGGGAATATACAGGTAAGTTAAACCTTGTATATAAGTAGTAGTTTGTATAAATGTAGTTTGATTGTCGGTATATTTATGGTTATGCATAAGATACTGAATAGAAAATGCTTGAGAAATAAAGTCTACTTAACTATTTAAAACCTGAAACGGTGGATAATTAAATCAACGAATTGAAATAATGAGTTTTAGCAAATGGAAACGGTTCGTATTGAAATGCATAATTAGCATATGCTAATGAGATTACTGTTAATAAAATGTCTGTTTATACCCATGAAACATTTTCCATCGAATTTCGGCATTTTTCATCAAATTGAAATCTCTATCAATGGGTAGGACCAATTTGACGAAAAAATTAACAGTTCCTCGTAGCGAACGCGTGTCGTCATCCTTTTTGTGCATGTGTGTAAAAGACTTTTTTCGTCTCAACCCATCCTTAGCGCATATTCCATCTGTGTATAAAATATCAAGAAAATCGGTTGAAAAATTTAAAAGTTATGGCAGAAAATAACATTCATATGAGTATTTGCATTGAAATGTCCTATTAATTTTTAAAAAATCAATGCTGATTAAAAATAATCGATTTTTTTTTTTTAATTCCAAATGCGTAAGTGACCGCATGGACATAAGCCCCTCACACGTGTCAAGTTTCATCAAGATCGGTTGGATAGTCTCGGAGGAATTAAAGTAACAAATTCACAAACACACACACACACACACACACACACACACACACACACACACAAACAGATAGAAATTGCCATTTATGTTTATAGCTACACACACATTCATATGTGTGCATATGTATCCGTATGTATGTCTGCGTGTCTATGCTTTTATTTTTGCAGTGGCCTTAGAAAGGACATTCTTTGATAATCCGTGTGAGAGATCAACAGGAGAGGTTTATAGAGGAAAAGATGGACGGGCAGCGTCAAGGAATGGACCAGTAAATTATTATCAGAGATTCTAACTTTCGTGCACACACCACCCCCAAATTTACCACTATATTCAATCAATACCTTCTCCTTATCTACCATTCTGTTCCAACTCCCCTTCTGTATATCTTCTTCGCTGTGGATATCGTTATATAAAGAACTTTACCCTTACAACAAATTAAGTCCCTGACGAGCTTTCAGGTGAAACAAAATGTTTATTCATTATTTATGACAAAATCTGTATCATTGTGTATATGTGTTTGTGTTGTGTATGGGCGTAAAGTAGATTCGTCAAGGAGTTTTAAACTTCGTTGCACATTAGCATTGTGATACCATAATTTCTAAAGGATAACATAAAACTATTGACTACTTAAGTTTGTAGGCCTCCCTTCCGTCAATTTGCATAGTAACGACTGCTACAAGCATTTCGTTTCAAATTTTAGCACAATGCCAGCAATTTAAATGGAGGATAAAAATCGTTTACAATGACCCCAATGCTGAACTAGCAATTATGTTTTCCACCTCGGTGGAATTTCGAATCAGAACGGAATTTAGAGTCAGAAGTGGGAAGACGCCACAAAATATCGATTCTGGCAGACTCCTTTAGTGCTATGTATATTAACTTTATTACGACAGGGAAATCCCGTGTAAACCAGTGGTATACAAAGAATGCGTTTAATGTTGTACAACTAGTAGCAAAAAACTATACGATATAGATATACATATGTGAAAGGAAAATAGAGCTATTTTAGTCTTACAAAATAATTTTATCACTTTTGTTGCTATTCTCGTCTATCAAGAAATAATTCCAGAACATTAAAAACAGGAAACTAGAATATATAATATTAAATGCAGATTGAATCAGGAACTTCAATTGAAACATAGATATAGCAGCCTTAAAAAGAGAAAAATATTTCGGCATAGCAACAGATCTAGATTAAAAGACAGGAACTCGAAATCAATCAATATATATATCATTGTAGTGAACGGTAGAGCTTAAAACGTCATGAAATAAGGGGAAAGTACTTGTAGCTTGTCGTTTATCTAAGCACACTTTAATTGCAACACACACACATATATATATATTTCAAAAAATGAGTAGAGATGGCCTTGTGGGAGGAGGATAAATTTTAAATGGAAGGTATCCCCCCCCCCCACCGAAAACAGCCATCTCTACTCATTTTTTCAATACTGCATGAAGAATTTCCTTTTGATTATTCTACTATATATATATGTGTGTGTGTGTGTGTGTGTGTGTGTGTGTGTGTGTGTGTGTGT
>NC_068982.1:136812313-136814000 GCF_001194135.2 Octopus bimaculoides
TATATATATATATATGGTTATATATTTTGAAAACATAATAGGTTAGATAGGATGATGTCTGTATTACAATATTGCAATAGCCAATAATATGTTGTGCATGTATAGTAATATTATAATCGTGAAATACGCATCAGCCTATCTCACACTTTCTCGCGGTTCCGGGAAACCCCCATCGAGAAACGCTGAGTTACAGGATTCGTTAGAATCTAGGCATATTCAACAGGTAGAACAGCGGGACTGGCTGGGTATTTAGTACTGAGATCAGAATAAAGTAAGACAATCATTAATTCGTCAGTTGTTGATATTATAGCCCAGGTATGTACACACGGGCGCGCACAGCTACACACAAATCATGCTCGCATCACATCACAATACTAAGAGGAAACTATTTCATTTCAACAGACTCTGCTTCTTTTTAATGTCAATGCCAACACACATAAGAGAAGAAAACGATAGAGCATTCAGTGAGATCTTAGATGAATAACTCCAAGAAATTCCAGGTAAACCACCTACACCCAAATATATCTCTGCAAATAAGAACTCTGTATGCGAATGGGCTATGGTACTGAAAGTATGACTGTAATACGAAACATCATTAAATGTCTTTTCTAGGTGGTACTATTAAGTTAGGCATGGCCTGGATCAGTTCCGGACGAAGCTCACCTAAGTATCTAAGTATGTGTATGTGTGTGTCCGTCTGTCTATCTATGTTTGTAGGTGTATATGTGTTTGTACGTGTGTGTGCGCGTGCGCGTGTACAAGCTTATAAAGATGATATTAATCACAGATTGTATTTTATAAACTTATAACTTGAGAAAATCACATCCACTTACACAGAGATACGTACAACAAACGTAGATATCCGTTTGTGCTTTACGCTGCATAAATAGTAAACTTTTGGCAAACTATGTCTACAACACTGGACAAATTCACTTATTGTGTCATTTAATTTCTGTTACTCAGAACTCGGTTAAATTCGGTAAATAATTTTAAAAGGCTAAGACCTAGGGATATCATTTACTGTCCTTTTCTTCTACCAAATTTAAAAATAAGCTCTCAAATTAATTTTACGAGAGGAAAAAGTCAGATTTAGCAAATGCAGTCAGCCCTGAATTTTAAGTTCCTTTCTGATGCATGCATACATACATACAATCATGTATACATACATACATACATAATTAATCCCCCCCCACAACAAAAACGAAGAAAAAACACAAGAAAAGAACAATACGAGTATGTGGTAGATTCAAAGTATCAACAGAAGTTCAGGGAAGAAAAGAAAAGTTGTTTTATGTTTCGAGCAAAGCTCTTCTTCAGAAACAAGAGACAGAGTGATGTCCAAGAGAAAAGGAAGACGGAGGGGAAAAAATCCCCAACAATCCACATGTAGTTACATTTTGAAATGACATACATACATACATACATACATACTGCTATATCGCACGTTCGGATGACCTCTACTCAACTCTTTCCTTTATTAGGCACTACGACCATAACATAGAGTGGGACATTACAAGGACAGACAGCACAAAACGTGGTGTTTCATAAAACGAATGAGGAAATACGAAATGAAATATTTGACAATGAAAGGATGTAATGGCTTACGAGCCCACCAAAGCTCGTAGTTCCATTTTACTGTTCTCATTATACATATTAATTATCAATCTTTTTTGTCTGTTATATATTC
>NC_068982.1:136814010-136814216 GCF_001194135.2 Octopus bimaculoides
TTCTCTAGTTCCATCGTCTAGACTTCTCCCTTTATATCTACGTATTGGGCTAACCTACTTCATCGTCTGGGGGCGTCGACATAACACATACATACATACATACATGCATGCATATATACATACATACATACATACATTAGCAGCTGTCCAAAAATATCATCACGGTATTACCTACCCATGAGACATGATGTTGTGGCCAAGACACT
>NC_068982.1:136814226-136814494 GCF_001194135.2 Octopus bimaculoides
ATACGAAATGAAATATTTGACAATGAAAGGATGTAATGGCTTACGAGCCCACCAAAGCTCGTAGTTCCATTTTACTGTTCTCATTATACATATTAATTATCAATCTTTTTTGTCTGTTATATATTCCCTGAGGTTCTCTAGTTCCATCGTCTAGACTTCTCCCTTTATATCTACGTATTGGGCTAACCTACTTCATCGTCTGGGGGCGTCGACATAACACATACATACATACATACATGCATGCATATATACATACATACATACATAC
>NC_068982.1:136815144-136817025 GCF_001194135.2 Octopus bimaculoides
ATACATACATACATACATACATACATACATACATACATACATGTATAGTTCTTTATTCACATTCGTGCTTTTCACTGTTTATGTGGACAAGAACAATAATTCTTCAATATGTTGAGGTCATTTGTCAATACTCTATAACCTGTGATAATATAAGATTTTATTTTTACGAAGTAACCTAGTAACAGACTATAAGCCTATTCAAAGTTAGCCATGTTTTCTGTCATTCTTGTCATGTTACACATACATGAGTTACGCTCGAATGTATAAACTCTTTTTCTCAACTAACGGTCAAATTATTGATCCAGTTTGAATCTAAAATTACAGATACCTTGTTTCCTATAGGTTACTGGATTTTTGTCTGAAAACATGGCATTTACTACTATTTGTACAAAATCCATACACTGTAGCTAGATTATCATTCTATTGTCACAATCTGCATAGGAAACAGACAAATGTTAGCATGTGTTTACTTCTAAAAGCAAGGTTGATCGATCAAACAGATATGGTGATGTATACAATTCTAAATAACACTTAATGTTGAAACTGCTACGCAAAAAGTATTGCCATTATATATAACCTCCTTACATCAATTTATTCACCTATAACGCTACACACACATACACATAAGCACACACGTATACACACACACTCACATTCACACACATATACACATAGATGTCTTCATGCATAATACTTGCACATAGACATACACAACACACAAACATCCATACATAGTCACATAGTCACACATATATTTACAAACTTTCAAACATACATACATAAGGATCAATATGTAGCAATAATCATTGTTGTTATCCAAATTTTAGTGATGGAACTTTTGTTAGAAAATAGTCCTTTTCTAGAAAGAACACAAATACATAAAAGGAATGCCGTACATATAAACGTACAGGCATAGATGCAAGTGTACATACACACACCTGTACACACATACTTAAGTTACACACATAGATTTATTCCAACAAACATACATACTTACATACTTACAGACATACACGATGCGTATATACGGACATAAAAGGAACACTCCGTCGGTTACGACGACGAGGGTCCCAGCTAATACGATCAACGGAACAGCTTGCTCGTCAAATTAACGTGCAAGTGGCTGAGCACTCCACAGACACGTGTACCCTTAACGTACGTAGTTCTCAGGGAGGTTTAGCGTGACACAGTGTGACAAAGTTGGCCCTTTGAAATACAGGTACTACTCTTTTTTCCCAGCTGAGTGGGCTTGAGACACATGATATAAAGTGTCTTGCTCCAGGACACAACGCGTCGCCGGAAATCGAACTCGCGGCCTTACGATCGTGTACCGAATGCCCTAGCCACGAAGCCACGCGCTTTCACATACAGATATACATACACGCTGATATGAATATCTTTACGCATATCAAAGAGAAAGATGATAAGTACAGACAGCAGCTTCGAAATTTTCAGCTTCTATTCCCAGGTTGTTAATTTGCATTTATGCTAATAGTAATTAACGAACTTTATGTTGTTAGTAAATGCCCAAATAATAATCTGGAAAAGCTAGGGCTAAAACAAAAATATTAAGAAAAACTGAAGAGAAATCTGTCAGCGAACACGCACATTATAAGCATAATCTTAAGCGCTGGAGTAAAAGTAATCTTTTATTTGTTTCTGTCATTTGACTGCGGCCATGCTAGAGCACCACCTTTAGTCGAATAAATCGACCCCCAGGACTTATTCCTTGTAAGCCTAGTACTTATTCTACCGGTCTAATTTTGCCGAACACCGCTAAGTTACGGGGATGTAAGCACTCCAACATCGGTACTCAAGCGATGGTGGGGGTGGGGACAAAGACAGACACAAACAACAAACACATACATACATATATATATA
>NC_068982.1:136817576-136821374 GCF_001194135.2 Octopus bimaculoides
GGAGCACTGGTTTGGTCGAACAAATGGACCCTGGGACTTATTCTTTGTAAGTACATATTCTATCAGTCTCTTTTTGCAGAACCGCTATGTTACGGAGACGCAAACGCATGAACATCGGTTGTCAAGCGATGGAGTGGGGGCAAACTCAGACACACAAACATATAAATATATATATATATATTTATATATATATATATATACGACGGACTTCTTTCAGTTTCAGTCTACCAAATCCATTCACAAGACTTTGGTCGGCCCAAGACTATAGTAGAAGACACTTGCCCAAGGTGCCACGCAGTGGGACTGTTCCCGGGACCATGTGGTTGGTAAGCAAGCTACTTACCACACAGCCGCTGCTATACTCCTATATATATATATGTGTGTGTGTAGAGAGAGAGAGAGAGAGAGAGAGAGAGATGCCTGCATGCATATAAATTCATAAATATACTTATATATATCTCGTAGAGTAGATAGATAGAATACTGGTAGGCATAATTGTATATACACTCACGCATGTAGATGCACATACTTCTATGCAAGGCATGTACACAACCTAGTCAACTTGCTACCATTAGCATGATCGAATTTATATTTTATGTTTGTCCTTTGCCTATTTCATAAATACTTGATAAAAGTAAAGTTGGATAAACATAACTTTGCCTGGCCCTAGAGGCACTGTGAGTAGTGTAATAGTGTAATTTATCAATTTGGTTATCAGTCAAGTCTAACTAGGTAAACAACCATGTTTTATGCAGTTCTTACAAAGAAAAAACAAAATAGAAGAGAATGTATATTAAGCTAACTTGACGTGAATACCAAATTAGATTTCTTTTTAATGTTGAACAGCCATTAATTTCCAAATGGAAAAAAAATCTCAACGCTGAAATGAAATTGAATTTGTAGATTCCTCATCAGACCATACAATGGCACAGGCTGCAATTTATATTAACATGGTATATTCGATGCACTTCGTGGTGCACATGAATCTTTCTGTTGGAGATCAAAATTTCAGTTATTCATTGATATCTTTAAGTTAATGCTCACCGTTGAGTTGCATCTTCATATTGTACTCTAAAACAATGCATTTACTTCCGAAATAGTTTAATTTACACCTCCTCCTACAAATATCTATTAGATATTTTCATCACTGTCAGTTCCTTATTTCCACTCTCATCGTCATCATAATCTTTAAAAATGCATCGTTCTGGCCATACCTTCTTATTTGTTTCGTCTCAAAGCAAAAACGACCATAATTTCAAATAGTGAATTAACTGCACTTAGTTCATCGAATTATTTCTATATTCAAGTCTTGCTAACCCTAAAATTATGTTAAATGTATTTCCTACATTACAAATGTAGCAATATATTCAAATAGTTATTTAATAATTGTCATTGTCTAAGTTTCCACCCACCCAAAAGCATTTTTTTTTTTCAATAAGCAAATAACAAAAATAAACTTTTAAAAATGCTGAGTAAATTCATCTCATGCTCTGTATTCGTGTTGAACCTTTTATTCAACCACATACTCGGACATTTGTATTCTGACATGAAATCTGCAGGGAATACCAAATCCACTCGCGACTAACAATGACTTAATGATACATAATTATTTTGCTAAGAACCTAACATCTGTGAGTGCCAGAGTAAATAGATTCAAGCATGCCAACAGATTTGCAGCACGGTAAGAGTTGAAATCGTTTTGTTAAATAATTCTAGGAACGTAAGATTTATTTTCGTAAGTTAACCACAAAATTCCATCCAGAGTGCTGCAGAATACGAATACGTATGCTATTAAAGAATGGAGAATTCTTGTCGAGAATATATGAAGTAATTATGTTATATATTCTGAGACTCAGTGAACCAAAATAATGACGTGAATTAGCTATAGAATTGCTTTCGCTATCAACTGTAACATCTTAATGCAAGTCATTTCAGAATAGAATAAAAAAATTAGCTGGAAAAGACCTGACGGTTGAAGGTTAAAATACGAAGCTAAAATTCTACAAAATGTTTCTAATAAATCTACTTCAGATAACAATGGACGCTGACATATTTCATCGGCGTGATTGCTTTGCAGTTGCATTTTCCGCTCAAACCATAAAATGAAATAATATATATGACATGGAAATCACTCCAAAGCATTAAAAAACGTTTAAGGTTTGCTGGTTAGCTCTGGTTCTCTGGCATTAATCAGATGAAAGATAAATCTCCATTTTAACAGGACATCGGTGTATAACAGGTAACATTCTCAGATGATTTACTTATCTATCCAAAACACCTAGGTGAATTAAGGCATGTGGAATTAAATATCATGGTTCAAATCACAAGTAAAGATGTAGAATGTATTATAACTGTTCTACTTCTTGGCATAAAAATAAAACACAAATTTATCTTTTACCTTTTATTTCATTCAGTCAATACTCAGGTGCGCGCGTATGTGTGTGTCTGTGTGTCGTTGACGGATTTAGTTGATAAAAAGAACTCAGTACTTATCACGTCAGGTACTTGTTCTATCGATCCGCTAAAATACTGGGGCTGTGATCAAACCTCACCTTCAAACAGTGAAGGGACAAGCATAAAGACACACATTGACATACACACATGTGTGAATACGACGGGTTTCCGTACAGTTTCGGTCTACCAAACTTACTTACAAAACATTGGCCGGCCTAAGTAAGAGATACTTGTCCAAGATGCCACTCATTGGGATTAAACCCGAAACTAAGCATACAGTCATACCCGTGTAGATATGATGAATAAATATTACTTTTTTCTAGATTCTTCTTGAGTCATGTTGACTCATAATTTTCTGTAATCCTGCGACTGACCGGTCAGTCGAGAGTCACTCCTTTTTGCCAGTTAGACGGACAGGAGTAACGTGAAATGAAGTGCTTCGCCAAAGAAAACAACGCATTGCCCGGTCCAGGAATCGAAACCAGAATCTTATGATTACGAGCCCGACACCTTAACCACTAAGCCATGCGCCATTGCAGTAAATAAACTCAAATTATGTAAATAGTATCTCGACGTGTAGCGCAAAACAAATAGTTTGAGATAAAAAAAAATCATCAACTATGGAACCGAATGAAACTCTGCTATTGTGTATTTGTTTATACAGTAGTGGTGTATAATGCTTCTACTTACAAAGCAAAATTTCATAAAAAGATTATATCATAAAAGGCCCATTTGTAGATGAAAATTGGAAATGCTACTATATCGTTAGATAAATATTACGATCGTAATTTTTTTCCCGTAAACCGTTATTATCTTCAGTGTTTTTCACCATCATTTCTCACCTTCCTTATTTCATCACCATCAGCAGCAGTAGAACATATATACGCCTACACGCACTTAAGAATACATAAACAAACTCACACAAGCACAAATACATACACACATATACACACAAACAAACACGTATACATTGTATATACATGTACCTATATATATATATATAATAAAAGTGGCTAGACGCAATATAAAAAGGAAAAGTAAACATTCAATTGTCACTAATGGTAGCACCTACATTGCTAGAAACAGGAATCAAAGTCTTTTATAGTTACAAATATATTACAAGCCTATGTACTGATAGGGGAGTTAACCACTGTGGAGCGGTTAATTCCCCTGTCAGCACATAAACTTGTGCTATGTTTGTGGCTATAAGGGTTTTGAGGCCTATTTCTAGCAATGTAGGTGAAACTATGCGCCCACCTTCAGTCACTATTAGTGATAATTGAATATATACATACATAAATACATACATACATACATACATATATATATATATATATATATATA
>NC_068982.1:136821953-136822597 GCF_001194135.2 Octopus bimaculoides
CAGAATAAATTCAGCACTGAATATATTCTGGTAATATATTTAAATTCAATAATAGGACGAATTCTTTTACAAGAATTTATCAAGTAGCTAGCGTGAAAAAGACCTCATAAGGGAAAAAATCCATCATTTATTCCCGAAATATATATTTATATTTATATAAGGGCATTACTATATAATAACGCCTCACGCCATGGGGGACTCTAAGGTCAGACTACTATAAAAAGCACATTTTTACCGAATGGGAGGAAATGCAACTCTCAAAGCCAACCCCTCAAAAACGAACTAAATTATCGATCATGATTTCATAGTTATTGTAGTATTGTACAACTTCTACTCGTCAGTATAATATGGTCCAGAAAAATAGAAATAAACAGTGAATCAACATACCAAACGAACACCATGTATCCAGCATAGCATATAGACGACTGTTCATCGCTATTTCCCTATGTAAGTGGCGGGAATTTCGAATTGCATCTCGGTAAATATGCCTCTTACTCAGAATAAATTCAGCACTGAATATATTCTGGTAATATATTTAAATTCAATAATAGAACGAATTCTTTTACAAGAATAGTAGTCTGAGCTTAGAGTCCCTCATGGCGTCAGCCGTTATTATATAGTAATGCCCTTATATAAATATAAAT
>NC_068982.1:136823216-136824312 GCF_001194135.2 Octopus bimaculoides
TATCACAGTCGATGTAAAAAAACGGGGAACAGATTAGGTTTATCCGTGGACAGAAAAGCCTACGGAAAAGACCACGGTCACCTCAGGCTTTTTTTTTTAAAGGTACATGAAAGTAAGTACCTTCTCTCTTTTTGTCTCTTTTTAGATAGCTAGCTAACTAGCTAGCTAGCTAGCTAGATAGATAGATAGATAGATAGATAGATAGATAGATAGATAGATAGATAGATAGATAGATAGATAGAAAGATGCATGCATACAGACAGGCAGACAGACAGGCAGACAGACAGACAGAAACGAGACTATAAATTTAATCTTGGATTTATAGACACTGATGCCATTTAATACTTTTTAAATACTTTTGTGTCGTACAGCTCATTAGTTTATTGAGAAGAAGCTATGTCTTAATGTTCCGAATTTAAGTGTTAACGAAGGATGGAATATGGAGTGGGCTGCACTGAGCCTTCCGCTACCTCAGTAGCCCACATAAGTTAGAAAGTGCTTAATTGTTTTGATTTATATAATTAACTATAGTTAAATTAAGATTAATGAGACGGATTACGCATGTATAAAGTATTCTCAACGTAGGTAGTGAGTGTGAAGTAACACGAGAGTGAGATCATCACTAGGAGATGTTGTGTGTTATACATGTTCGTTCAGTGGGTCTTATATGTATATGTATGTGTTTGTGTGTATGTATGTATGTATTAATGTATGTGTATGTGCAATTCGGTATATGTGTGTATGGATGGATATGTATGTATCGCCCATACTTTCGATTTTTTGTGGATTTTTTCACTTAATTTAAACTTACCTGTGTAATTTTATATAATTTGGAATTACCTTGGCCACTCAGTAATTAAATTACCACTAATGTGTGTACAAATATATATACAGGTATATATATGTGTGTGGGTGTATATATATGTGTATGTGTGTGTGTTTGCATGTGTATGTATATGTTTGTATATTTACCTATGTGTGTATGTATATCTGTGGGTATATGTATGTATGCGTGTATGTGTGTATATATGTATGTATATGTTTGTACATGTATGTATGTATGTATATACATATCTATGTATGTATATACATATCT
>NC_068982.1:136824322-136825728 GCF_001194135.2 Octopus bimaculoides
ATATATATATATATATATATATATAGTAGTGTGGGTCTGTGTGTACGCGTGCGTGTGTGAGTGTCGATGTGAGCATGTTTGTGTCTGTGTGTAGGCGAATGTGTGTATGTGTGTTTATGTATATGTATATATCTGTCTGTATGTATATGTATGCCCCCAATCACTTCTATTCTATCACTTCGTATTGTACTGTTCCTACGTGTATCTCTTTCCCAGTGGCGAGACACACTAAGGTCATAAACTAGGCCTCTCACAGCATATATCATATATGTTTGTGAGTGAGTGTGTGTCTGTGTGTCTGTATGTGGATAAGAGTACATTCAGCCTGTCCTCGTGTTTGTGTTCCTGTATGTACATACGTGTGCATATATGTGAGTGTGTGTTGTTTAGGAGGCCTGAGTCTTTGCCGTTCGTAGGTGGATGCTGTGTCGTTTAAACATTCATAAGTCATATGAGGGTTTAAACATTACGAACAAGTAATTTCAGAAGAACGATTCTCTGGAGAGGAAAATTGAAAAACGTAAACATGTCAAGGCATACAACTGGATTGGTGTGAATCAATTATATGTAGTTTTTAAACTCGGTATGTGTGCATATGCATAGAGAGTAACGGAGAAAATTTAGGAGGAATTGTGTCGGCTGTGTTTATTGAGAAAATGGAAGTAACTGATGCAGAAAGTATACGAATTTCTGTTTCGGAAACTACTTGAGGAGCCATTTTGTTTGGGCAAAAAGATCTGCTACAATTTGTTAGAGATTCTTTAAGTAAGTATCAACAGATAGCAGTATATGAGGTGGTGTAGAGCTTCATCTCTGACGGTATTGATTTGTTTTGGGTGGCAGTGTTACGCAGTGTTACGCAGTGTTCCACAACCATTTGGTGTTCGGTAGAAGCCAACCAGCTGTAGCGGCTCAGTAAATTTCTATGGATCTTATGGGCTCTTCTTCTGTAATACTGTACTGTAGCGCGCAGTTGCAAGTGAGCTATATGGTGCTTTTGTTATAGACTTTGGTTGTGTGTGAAATGTGGAGCGACATAACTGATGTTCGTGAGTACTTATGTACATGTGTGCGGGTAGACAGACAGACAGACAGACAGACAGACAGACAAACAGACAGACAGACAAACAGACAAACAGACAAACAGACAAGCAGACAGGCAGCCAGATAGATAGATATGCATACATATATATAAATATAATTTTATATTCTTTTTTCTTTTATTCTTTTATTTGTTTCAGTCATTTGACTGCGGCCATGCTGGAGCACTGCCTTTAGTCGAACAAATCGACCCCAAGACTTATTCTTTGTAAGCCTAGTACTTATTCTATCGGTGTCTTTCACCGAACAGCTAAGTTACAGGGACGTAAACACACCAGTAGCAGCGGTCAAGCGACGGTGGTGGG
>NC_068982.1:136826157-136826675 GCF_001194135.2 Octopus bimaculoides
ATATATATATATATATATATATATATATATATATATATACATATATTGCGAGGCACCTTGGGCAAGTCTCTTCTATTATAGCCTCGGGCTGACTAAAGCCTTGACTGAATTTCGTAGACGGAAATTGAATGTATATGTTTGTGTGTCTGTATTTGTCTCCCAACATCGCTTGACACCCGATGTTGGTGTGTTTATACCCCCCACTAACTTAGCCATTCGGCAAAAGAGACCGATAGAATAAGTACTAGGCTTACAAAGAATAACTCCTGGGGTTGATTTGTTCGACTAAAGGCGGTACTCCAGCATGGCCGCAGTGAAATGACTGAAACAAATAAAAGAATAGAGGAATATATATGACGGTCTTCTTTCAGTTTCCGTCTACCAAATCCACTCACAAGGCTTTGGTCAGCCCGAGGTTGTAGAAGACACTTTCCCAAGTTGTAACGTAGTGGGTCTGAACCCGGAACTACGTGGTTGGTAAGCAAGCTACTTTATTTCATAAATATTTGCCATAAAGG
>NC_068982.1:136833841-136838056 GCF_001194135.2 Octopus bimaculoides
TGTGTGTGTGTGTGTGTGTGTGTGTGTATGTGTGTGTGTGTAGTCTATGTCATGTTTCTGTGGAAGACATTTCTCATTTGATAATCAGTTGTCCTGTGATATAATTTCTTGGGAGAGAAATACATTTGCGGCTGAAGATAGCTTTACATTGTCAATTATACACTGATATAAAGCTTGAAACACGTGTACCGCAGAATCCTTTGTGTTTTTGTTTTCATTTTTTGCATTTACAATTTATTCTTTCACCTCAACCACGAGCTGGCATACACAGGTACTTACAATTGTCAAGTATTGCCTCTAACATTTACTTTACCTATATATATATATATATTCATACATACATACGACGGGCTTCTTTCAGTTTCCGTCTACCAAATCTATTCTCAAGGCTTTAGTTGGCACAAGGCTATAGTAGAAGACACTTGCCCAAGGTACCACGCAGTGGGGCTGAATCTGGTGGAACCATGTGGCCGGTAAGCAAGTTACTTACCACACAGTCACTCCTGTGTTTCGGTGTATCAAATCCATTATTCACAAGTGTTTGATCACCTCGGAGCTGGGGTAGAAGACTGATCTGGAAACCATTTGGTTGAGAAGAAAAACTTCTTAACACACAGCGATGCCTGCGCCTAGTTGAAATTTATTCAGAGGTGCTGTTCAGTAATCTTTCAAACTTATGTGATTCTGTGTATTAGGTACTTGATGTCTATTTTTTGTTGTCAGAAAAAAAGAAGCTTTACAGCTTATTTCATGTATACTGGGCAAAATAAAATTTGTTCACTTATTTTCTTCCTTTATTTTTTAAGTAAACCATGAATAGAATGTTTTGTTGTTGTTGTGTTTTTTTTTAACTTGCAAGACATTGCTACTACTGAATCTTCAACTTGGAAATAATAGTCGATCGTGTTTTTATCTGTTAAAGAAACTGTCGCAAACATTTCTCAGCTCTACAACACAATGGCGACGATAATGAAATTTGAATTACTACCACGTGATCAGTAATGCTGCATCATGACCTCCACAGCCATTGTACTTCTCCTTTCCTTCAAAGGCATTGTATCATTTTCATGATAGTTCAGCCGAGTTGTGGTATGTGCTTAACGACAAAATAATAATAATAATAATAATAATAATAATAATAATAATAATAATAATAATAATAATAATAATAATAATAATAATAATAATAACAGAAAATAACACAAATTATCCATACAAAACTTTATTTTACCGATATATTTTAACTTTGAAATATCTCAATGAAAATGTTATCTGAAATACAAATACCTACATAACCATTACTGTCACCACACAACAGATTCTCATCTGATTGTCATCTATTTGAATTACACATGTATACCGAGCTGTTTTTCCTTTGATATCAACCAATATCTCTAGTTGTGTTTTTTTAACATCCATTTCATATTGAAGTTTTAGAGTTAACTTTTTTTGCAATTTGTATGGTACCATCCCTGGCACGATGTATTTGCATTTAATTTATATTACAAGTTTGCTTCCATATATCTCATTTCACTCCAATTGCTATAGATCTTCTACATTTACCGTCTATGTTTTACTACTACATGTTCTCATTATTGATAGCGTCAATAAATTATGTATCGTGTAACTCGAGCAATTTCTCAATTTATTAAAAGCTTGATGCATTCTAAATATCTAAAATTTACTTTGCGATTTTGTTTTATTTTGCTGTTTTGTTTTTGTTTTTTTTTCTTCTTTACACATCTATTTTTTATTATACATTTATTTCTCTACGCCAAAACTAGATTTGCAATATCTGATCATTTGTAATGAATTTCTGTAGCAACGTTTGCTTTTTTGTTTTTTTTTTATTATTGTAAACACTACATTCCACAAATATAATCTATAATCTAATTATCAATTTATTTCCAAACACAATTTCCAATTTTAAAGATGGTAAGGATATTTTAAAGAGATATTTGCTTAAATATTTCAAATTGAACTAGTGTGTAAACACACTATTGCTTTTACTGTCACGAAATCCAAAGACATATTAAACACATTCATACCAAAATATTTATGTTATTATCTTTTCTCGGCTTAAATTATTATTTATGTTACCAGCAAAATCCAGCGAATTTTATGGAGAGAAGAATAATTTTGGACCAGTTTATTTTGCTTGTATTTTCTGTTAATACCATCAAATCTTAACATCTCTATTTTAAAAACAAACAAATAGAACAATTAAGTTAATGTTAAAAATTTTAGGTATTCAATAATTAAAATGCCATGTTGAAGTAAACATGCGCAATCGGAAAAAATGATATTAACCAATAACTAACTTTATTTTCATTTTTCCGACAAGTACCCTTAGCAGATACAGATATTTTCGACCTTATTCTCACCTCATCAATAAAGATTAGCATTCGCCATAATTGTTGAAGCAGACTAACAAAAAAAAATTACTAACGTAATAACGTAATATACAAAAAAAAATGAAAGAATGATTAATAAATATTAAAAAATTACTTTGATTGGCACAAAATCAAGGAATTATTTAGAAAGTCAGTAATTTAAAATTCCGTTCGCATTAAATCTAATAACTAAACTAGTGTTACTATTTTTAATGCATATAACGTTAAAATTTTATAAAGAAGTAAGTAAATACAAAACAGTGTGACCAATGTAATTTCCTTTTCGTCGTGTTGCATCAAATGAGATATGCCTTAACTGCATGCAATATCTCTTCCCCCAAATAGCACTGGAGAGAATAGAATGTAGCAAATTATATATTAAATTGTTTTAAAATATTAAAGTAAGAACAGTCTTCTCTTTTCAATTTTTTAATTTTTTTATCTGTCTTGACTATCCGTCCTTCTGTAGATATACTCAGGCAGATTTGTTGTTGTTGGCACTCCGTCGCTTACGACGTTGACCCGATCAACGGAACTGCCTGCTAATGAAATTAACGTGCAAGTGGCTGAGCACTCCACAGACACGTGTACCCTTAACGTAGTTCTCGGGGATATTCAGCGTGACACAATGTGACAAAGCTAGCCCTTTGATTTACAGACACAACAGAAACAGGAAGAAAGAGTGAGAGAAAGTTGTGCTGAAAGAGTACAGCAGGGTTCGCCACCATCCGCTGCCGGAGCCTTGTGGAGCTTTATGTGTTTTCGCTCAATAAACACTCACAACGCCCGGTTTGGGAATCAAAACCGCGATCCTATGACCGCTGCCCTAACCACTGGGCCATTGCGCCTTCACTCTCAGGCAGATATAAACTGACTATTTTGCAAAAGAAAAACTATACCTCCACAAGGCCATTGTCCCGTGGTCAATGGTTCAAGCTGCAGTAAATCAGTGTGTTTTCGATTAAGAAAGACTACGAATGATTACCAGTGTCAATTAATGCCTCACCGAAACGGACTAAATGACTCACAACGCAGGTAAAGATTGATTTTAAAAAAAAGAAAAAGGCGTCCTCTTTGTAATATGCAAACCTCGAAAAATTTTTCGAATATGTTTTCATCCATGCTACCGCTACAAATAAGAATATATTCAAGAATATTGTGTAAAGAACAAAACGTTGATAATATAATACGTTAGAAATAAAAGAATTAACAAACAAAAGTAGAGCATTGAAGTATATAAACATTCATGAAAATTGATGTTCTGCATTTAATAATGAAGGTATTATTAGGGTTACGATTATATATTGTCAAAACACCTCCATATTTACAGCAAAATTCAATTCATAAAGATTTATTTGCATTCTCATGATAAATTGCTTCCCTGATAAATTATCTTAGCTACAATAAAAAAATTGTTTTACATTAATGCTAGTAAGAATAACAAAAGCACTATTTTCATAGGTGTGAATGTATGAGTGTATACATATTTACGCACAAGCTCACGAGTACACACACACAAACACGCAAACACACACACGCACATGCACACTCGCGCGCACGTACCCAAACATATATGCGTGTGTTTGCTTGTATTCATGTGTAACATCAACATAAATATACATGTACGTGTATGGGCGTCTGTGTGCGTATGTATTTATGTATGTATGTATGTACAATCACATGTGTACACACACACACACACGCACACACACATACACACACACATACATACACACACATACACACACACACACACACACACACAAATACACACACACACACACACATATATATATATATATATATATATATATATATATAT
>NC_068982.1:136839494-136843106 GCF_001194135.2 Octopus bimaculoides
ATATATATACGACGGGCTTCTTTCAGTTTCCGTCTACCAAATCCACTCACAAGGCTTTAGTCGGTCCGAGGATATAGTAGAATACACTGGCGCAAGGTGTCACGCAGTGGGACCGAACCCGGAACCATGTGGCTGGTAAGCAAGAGCCACTCCCGCTCCTATTTAACTGCTATTTCAGACATGCTAAGCAATCTTATAGAAACTGCTTTATTGCAATGTTCTGAACACGTTGTTTTTGTCACTTAATTGAAGCGCCATAAGTGTAACATTTATGAATCTCTTCGTATGAGACTGAACTCGCAAGATTATATTTCTTTAGGGTCGTAATTCTCTTTCCACTAAGCTGCCTTTGGAAAGCTGTTCTCATAATTGATGGTAGTTATTCATTAAGAATTTCTTTTACATATTCGTATCGCAATTCATTTGACTGCTTACAATAAGAAAATTCAGTTGACCAGAAATTCAAGAATAAATTATTTACAATTCTAAAAATCAAGTTTTCTCTAATGGCTAAAAAGAGATATATGAATCTTCTCAAAAATAAACTACCAAAGAATATTTGGGAATAAAACCGCACATGTGAAAAGTTAAGAAGAATAGTTTCTAAATCTCAATGGCATGGTTATTATAAAATGTTCTTACTTTTCGCTTAGAACTCTCCGAGGTGCGTCAAGAATCAAGAGATTACCTGTTACCACAATTTGCTTTATTTTGCAAGCTCTAAGAATCAGTTAAGACTCAATGAGTGATGCTAATAACCTTTAAATATTTCGTTTATCTTTTTTTTTTTTTTTTTTTTTTTTTTTTCATTTGTCAAGAAATCTAGTAGAAAAAGAAATATTATGAGAGAAGGCTGTTGTTGCTATTAATGGAATGACATAACTGTTGCGAAAGCAAATCAGCCTCGAAAACTTTCTGAAATGATAAGAATAGTGCACCGCTCTAATTGTCAGTGGGAGACCATGAAGTATTCATAGGAAAAAGTAATTTGGCAGATATGTGTTTACGGCTTTTTTTCATCGTTTCTCTAGTGAATGTATTTTAAGTAATAAACTGTTCACCTTACTCCCAGAAAAAGTATTATATTTAAAGTTTAGACAGTGTCACGTGACAACTTGTTGGGGCTGCCTGCTGGAGACAAGCAGCAGGTATTTAAAGAGAAATTTGACAAGACAGTCAGTCGGCTGCTGACACTCGTTGACGCTGCATCGAAGAGGCCAGGGAACAGAAGAAAGAAGACATGCACTCAACACCAGAGCTGAAGATACCTCAGAAAGGGGGCCCCACCACGTCAAAACGGTAGATGAGTAGGGGCCGAAACCGGAAGTGGTTTCTCCTGATGATGTCCTGAGCTAACTGGATCCTATAAAGGAACTGTTGTGGTAGCAGACCACGAAACATGGTTGAAATTCCTCCTCTGACAGATAATCTGATATAGACTGTTGGAGACATTTATCCCAATCCTTAATAAGCTCTTTGGAGTTTCAAAGATATTTGCTTACATTATATCACATTACACTTTGTCATCAAAAACGGTTGATATATTCATCATGGGCAAACGAATGGTAAGGCTATTACTGATCGAACAAAGAACTTAATTACCGTTTTAATGTACCCACCTTATCATTGTTATAAATTATTTTTGTGTTTATCCTCGAGATGCAGAAATTAGTTTCGTCCCCACCTAAACACTCCAAACTTTGATACAGAGAATACATTCTCTCTCTCCTCTCTCTCTCTTTCTCACTTTCTTTCTTCCCACATTTCTTCTGACACTATACTGACCTCTGTTTCTCGAAACTGATAGGCCTATTGCTACTACCACTCATGGACTCATAGACTAACGGCTCGGTCCCGTCTCCCCTACCCGTCACCTATAATATCCAGTCCAGACCCATCATAAAACACCCTGTACTAATCTCTTCTTGCAGCCCTGTCTTCCCAGAATTTCATCTCTCTGGAATTCTACCCTCTTATCATTTTCTGCTTCTCTGCAGCAATCCAACACAGTAATCTCTTAGGGTCTGTGGAGGTCATAAACACAGTTACTTTCTCCTGTCCACATCAAAAAAACATTGAAATTTTAAACAAGTTCTAGCGATTGACAAAGTTTAAATTGAAATTACTCTTGTAAATTGTTTTGATCGTAGAGTTAAAACTAGAATCATGGTTTCTTTCCATAGATCTCTATAATCCACTGCTCCAGTAAATAAGAGACAGACGAATTTACTCTCAGAAGAACACCGCCAAATCTCAGTCATTTTGATCACAGTGTTGTACTGAATACTGCAAACCAATGAGGAAATATATTATTTTAGTCGCAATGAAATACAATGACATTATAATCCACTTGTCATCTAGCTGGAGTCTTTCTTTATTTATATGTGAAGACTGAATTATGTATAAGCGAAAGTGTCAGCTGCCCACAACCAGCAGACTAAGGTGACACTTGCTTACTGGTCATGCTTCAAGAACCCTGCGAAGAATTGTTGCAGCTCCAAGCAATGCTGATTTTTGTAAGTGTTCTACATTCACACATGAACCCATATTTTTCAGCCATATTGGTAGTTGAGTGCTCATACTTCCAAGTGCACTAATTTTAAATATTCTTTAAGGTTAAACATATTTTGTATTTTAAATATATATTAAACATAATTTTAGAATTTGATGATTGTAGGAAGTTGATTGAAGTGATTGACTAATGAGCAATTTGAGTGAGCACATAGAATTTCATCAGCTTGATTACGGTCATCAGTTTAATAGCATTGTCAAAACTGTATAGTAAGTAGAAAGCCTAAAAGCTTTTTAGATGACAGACATTAACCTAACTCCACCTCCACCCATTGCCTTAAAAAATTGACTTAATAGATTTTAAATGTCTGACAAAAATTAAGTTGCCGTGATATATTTAATCAAATGCAAGGCTAGACTGATTTACGTAAATGTTATTAGAGAAGATTAATGTGGTAACAACAGTGAAGAATAGTGATGTGCTACACTACGTCTTCAAAAGTATATAAAGTGTGCTACACTACAGCAATATTACTTTAAAAGAACATATGCAGACTGTATTCAAAACAAATGTCAATCAGTGCATTAACATGAAACTTAAGATGTCTCCAGAGATATAATCAGTTGTATTTGTCTCATTTTTTAACAAAAAAATAAACAGAGAAATCATTGTATTAGGGATATATTCCCGCCAAAGAATTTTGTCAGTAATTCATATTATTAGCTAAATCTGTTTAAAGTAAAATTTTGTAGACCGCGTCTTAAAAGTGTTTTCTTTCAAAAGCCACAACCGAAAATTCGTTAAAAAAAACAATATTATCTCTATTGTGACAAAGTTGTTTACATACAAACAGAAATACTTCAATAATAGTAATGATGATGATGATGATGATGATGATGATGATGGGGAGGAGAAGGAGGAGGAGGATGAAGATGATGATAATGATGATGGTGGTGGTGATTGTGGTGGTGGTGGTGATGATGATGATGATGACAATAATAATAATAATAATAATAAGAAGAAGAAGAAGAAGAAGAAGAAGAAGAAGAAGAAGAAGAAGAAGAAGAAGAAGAAGAAGAAGAATCATTTTGTAAAATTTA
>NC_068982.1:136843222-136846903 GCF_001194135.2 Octopus bimaculoides
ATATATATATATATATATAAACATAATTAAGGGATCAGCAAGCATTTGCTTCACCATATACCGAAGTTCAGAAATAGCAGCTAAAAAAGCTGAGACTCCAACAGATAGCATTACTTGTAACTCACAAAGGCAAAAACAAGAAGAAAAAACAATGAAAACTAACCATTTAAAATTAAACATAGACGCGTTCCTGGATTACGAATGGTAAAATTCAATTTCCGTCACCGGTATGTTATTCCAGTAGTACATTCGACTGTGCTAGTAAACCGAGCAAGTATGAACGAGTGAAGATCATGCCTCGACCCAATCTGAAAGCACAACCGAACTTACCTCGGCCAGTCGTTCCACTACTTCCTCCTCAAGAAATTACCATGTGCGCCACAAACAATACCGCAGAAGCTTTGCGTTTACTATCAGGGAGTGAATAATTATTACAAATTAAAAGGGTAAAGATTTATCAATTTATTAATTTATTAATAAATCAACAATTAATAATTTTTACCAAGCCCTTCGGTATGTAAGCACCATTATCGGTGGAGAACTTATTTAAAAGTTCCCATACATTTATAAACATTATTAAGGGATCAGCAAGCATTTGCTTCACCATATACCGAAGTTCAGAAATAGCAGCTAAAAAAGCTGAGACTCCATTACTTGTAACTCACAAAGGCAAAAACAAGAAGAAAAAACAATGAAAACTAACCATTTAAAGTTAAACATAGACGCGTTCCTGGATTATGAATGGTAAAATTCAATTTCCGTCATCGGTATGTTATTCCAGTAGTACATTCGACTGTGCTAGCAAACCGAGCAAGTATGAACGAGTGAAGATTATGCCTCGACCCAATCTGAAAAAATTGATAAATCTTTACCCTTTTAATCTGTAATAATTATTCACTCCCTGATAGTAAACGCAAAGCTTCTGCGGTATTGTTTGTGGCGCAACTGGTAATTTCTTGAGGAGGAAGTAGTGGAACGACTGGCCGAGGTAAGTTCGGCTGTGCTTTCAGATTGGGTCGAGGCATGATCTTCACTCGTTCATACTTGCTCGGTTTGCTTAAGAACGCTTGATATTGAGTCAGCAATTATTCTTCTCTGATTTCAGAAATAATAAGCTTTATGCAATACGCTGTACTGAAACGAACATTTAACAGCAGAATCTACTTTCGGTAGCAAGAACGACATTACGTTCCTGTATTTGATTTTTTTTTTATTTTGATTTTTTATGAATTTTTAAAGAAGTTTATGATGTTTTTGATTATTTTTATAAGTGACTTGAGCAAGTTTTTAGCATCTTACTATGTTTTCTTACCTTCTTTCTTCCCATTCTAAATCCTTTCCTTCATTTTATTCCACTATTTCACTGTCTCAATGGGCATAGATTGATGGAATAATCTACTGCAAGCTAGTTGTAATAATTCTTAATTTTCTATATTTGAAATATTATTGCACATCAATTCCTAACAATCTATCATACTTTTCCACACTTTTCTCTGTTTCTGTACTTTTGTTCTGCTGAGACATGGCAAAAACCTGTATGTATTGAAATAATATTACATTTGACGGACGTTCAACTACACGCGTATCTTCCTTTGTTGTTCATCTGACAAGCAATTGCAAGTTCTTGTCTATCCACCATTGCGTGAAGCAATATGTTCTTTCCCATCCGTTTTATTCCCTGCCATCGAACTTCTGGAAACTTCAGAATGATAGTCAACTCGATCAACTAGAATAAGTTATTATACTTAGCTATTGTACAGAGTTTTTTTTTCTCACATCCATCTATCCATTTGCGTGTGAGGAGGAGAGAAGATGGAGAAAGAAAGAAAGAAAGAAAGAAAGAAAGAAAGAAAGAAGCAAAAAGAATGAAAGAACAAAAGAACCTGACAGACATATGTATATGCGTGTGCACAATCAATGTATAGATGTAGGGATGGCTGTGCAGCTTAGAAATCCGGTTTTCAGACACGTGGTTTCGGGTCCAATTTCTCTGCACGGCGCCTTGGGCATCTTTTACAATAGCTGAGGCCTGCAGATACTTCATGACTGGATTTATTAACAGAAGTTACGTGGAAGGCAATCTGTGTGTGTTTAAGTATGTGTGTGAGAGAGAGTGTGTATGTGTACGCGTGTATGTGTGTGTGTGTGTGTCTTTAGGTTTGTGTCTGTATTCTGCACCGCTGGAGAACCGGTGTTGGTTTATTTATGTCCCTGCAGCTTAACGGTTCATCAAAAAGAGAGATGCATATTGAGTAGAAAACGTCAAAAATTATGTGCAGGGGTCGATTCGTTCGATTAAACCCTTGTAGGTGGTGCATGAGCATGGCCACATTCCTATGACTAAATCAAGTAATTGATAACATAAGATATAAAAGCATTCGGTGGGGGAGAGGATTACTCAGACAGGTTCAGTGCATCCCTTAACGCAACTACCATCATTTCTAAGAACGTATCATTGCCATCTCCAAGTTATTGAAAAAATTCAATGTTTCTCCCATCGACCTTCCCTATAAGTCACGCAAAAGAAACATTTTTCACTCCCCCTTCACCTTCCACTTCAAGGATCATATGAAGACAGTTTGATAGTTTTACCAAATTAAAAAATTTGAACTTAAATCTTTTAATTTCTTCTACCATGTATTTATTTTGTTTTAATTAGTAAATAGAAACTTCCTGCGCATTATAGTAATTGGGAATATAAGAGCATGGCCACATATTTCTAGTTAAAGAATATATGCTGAATCTTCAGAATCTACAATTACATACATCATTATCTACATTCAACGGATATTTGTCCTCATCTTGTTTGTTATTAACACAACGTTTCGGCTGATATACCCTTCAGCCTTTATCAGCTGTCTTGGGGAAAATTTCAAACCTGGGTCTCATTCTTAAGGTATTTTTCGATGTTGTTGTTGTCATTATTATTATTATTATTATTATTATTATTATTATTATTATTATTATACAGGTCACTGCCTGGAATCGAACTCGGAACCTTGCGGTTAGGAGCCCGCGCTCATATTTCCTCATCTCTTAAATATATATTTCTTTATTGCCCACAATGGGTTAAACATAGAGGGGACAAACAAGGGATTAAGTCGGTTACATCGACCCCAGTGCGTAACTGGTACTTATTTAATCGACCCCGAAAGGATGAAAGGCAAAGTCGACCTCGGCGGAATTTGAACTCAGAACATAACGGCAGAACGTAACGCCCGGCGTGTTAACGTTTCTGCCAGCTCGCCGCCTTTTCATCTCTTAAATAGAGAACAGAATTACATACATGTTGCTTCTTTTATTTAACTTTACAAGTAAGAAAGATAAACAGCTTTTCGAGTTTTTGAAATCATTGTATAAAAGAGAAGAAACTAAATGCTAAAACCCAGTTTGCTACTCTGCAAAACTGAAACGGATTTCTGTCTGCTGAATACCAAGAAAATGTGCGAAGAGATGGTGAGATCAGTACTGACGATATTAAACGTTATGGAAAAGGTGACATAGGATTTTGTCCTAAGATAAGCATGTAGAGATGTTGCTGTGTAAATTTCAATGACGGAGCCTTGATTTTGAGATACAGGCGTGTTCTTTCTCTATGGGAGAGACATCTAAAACAATAAGACTAGAACATAAAAAAATATATACATATCTACATACATGTATATATATATGTATATATAT
>NC_068982.1:136846926-136847803 GCF_001194135.2 Octopus bimaculoides
TATATGCAAGCATATGCATAAATACATACATGTATACAGAATTAAATTAAGCAAATGCAAATAAAGATACGAAACTAAGGATTAAAACAATTATAATTTTACTCTATAAAAGAGAGTTTATGGTATATTGTTAACTAAGGAGAAAGAGGAATCATAAAAAAAAACGTATGTGTGTTACATTCCCTCCACAAAATGTTTTTCTCTTTGCTTCCACGTTAGCTTTCAATATTTTCACAAAAAATATCGTATGTTCAAAGGAAATCTATCAATATATTTCCCGTGAAATATTATTTTGTGATCACTAAAGAGAAATATATCTACATTCGGTTTTATATTACAAGAGGCAAATTACTTGGTACCATTCTTCATTATTTCAAGAACACATTAGTATTGGACACTAATTCAAAATAATCTTAATGCTTAATTAAAACTGACTCGTTTATTTCAAATATACCAATTTCTAACGACTAGCATTTCAAGAATTGATAAATGGATTAATTCCATTGAATTTCCTGAAATTCACTGATTTAGAAGTACTTATAAATACATTAGCGAGTGAAGATTTTCCCAAGTCTTTATTACCGAGGGAGCTTAACAATATATAGCAACAATTACAATTTCATCCGTTTCTTAAGTTGGACAGTTGCAGGTAGACCAATTGATAATGCACTGATCTCTACGGGATTTAAAGTCTGAACATAGAAAGAGAAAACTTCACGTTTAGTCTGGCAATTCACTGATAGTAGCAGTTAACACGTGACAGATATAAGCCGAGAGAGAGATGAGAGAAGGTGATTAAGTCAGGTTTGATGATACTAAACTTCAAAGAAAAGTGTTACATAACACAAAAATTGTATTTGGTGTATATATATATATA
>NC_068982.1:136848749-136850811 GCF_001194135.2 Octopus bimaculoides
GTCGTCGCCTTGGAGTAGTGGTTAGCACGACTTACAGCAGAGACGGCGTTTGTATGGTTCTACACTAAACATCAGCAAATTAATTGATGCATCTTCGATATCTACCGATAAATTTCACAGTATAGCTGACCTGCCGAGTGAGGCAAATAAATTGCCAGATAAGCTCACGTCTCTGAATCTTATATTTCATATTAAGACAGAAGTCAGATGCTAATACGAAAATTTACAGACACTTGTATTGGTTTAAAATAATCAGCATAATATATTTAAGACTATTATAAAGTTGACAAAGGAATTTAATCAAATCTGTTAATTCAGTAATCTTGATTACTTCCCTTGTCTACCAGTAAAATAAAATGATGGTCTGTAGCGGTCTGAATTTTAACGCGTTTACAGGTGAATCTTATGCCTGTGAGCAACAGCGATGCTTCGGCAAAAACAAATCCACTGACGATCCACCCTCTTATGTCGCTTTGGAAAAGTTCGAAGAATGTAGTGCTGTTGCTTTAGACGTCAGTAAAACCTTCATGTTTGACTGGCATGCAAAACTCCAATCAAAAGTTCCCATCTACAGATTCCATCCATCTCTCATTCTTTGGATTAGTAGCTTCCTGGTCAGAACATACCATTGTGGTGTGCATTGACAGACCTCTATTTTTCGCACGCCCGATCAACTATGGCCTTCTTAGGGGTTCCGTTAAATCCACCACTTTCTTTCTTTAAACTATAATTACTTACTTTCCCTTACATCCGACAGCATCCATTCATATGCAAATGACCCGACCTTTCATTGTTCCCTAATCTTCCCTAACTAACCATCGCCTACACATAACCTAGACAACACACATCAAAATTACATTGATTCCACAAGCAGAAACCTTGAGGGCAACCTCCTGCGAAGTATGCAACTCTTCTTTTTTCTAACAGCAAGAAACTTAAACACTACACATACGAAAAACACGACAACACATCCCCTCTAAATATGAATAGCACTCAACTAGAGCTCAGTCGTTCAAATTGCTGGGTCTCAAAATCATCGTCGATCTTTCCTGGTGAAATAATATCGTTAACATAACTAGGATTACATCTTAAAGGTTAACCCTTCCTTTTGGAACCAGAAAATATTTCAGTCCCTAACTGCTGCTTACACTCTACAACGTTCAAGCGAGACCCACAGCTGAGTATTCCTCTTCCTGTTGCAAAGTGCAATGGCATCTTGGAATGCATCCAGAAAAGGGCCACTCGGTTGATTGGTATCCCATCACCTACGGACACATTCCAGTTTGTGGCCTACAAGGGTTCTGTCTTCTCTCTGACTTTTGTATCGAGTCTGTAATGGTTTCTGTTACTCGGATTTTATTGGTATTGTACCTCCTACTCTCAGGCACCCCATCCCACCCGTTTCTGCTTCCCTCGGCACCCTTGGTGTATCCATTTACCTTTCCCCTCTCACCTACACAGTAACCATTATATACAAATCTTTTCCTCAGAACGTCGTCTCTCTGGAATCCCCTACTCATGTCTTATCTCCCAGTGTTCTATAACAATATAAACGAAACATTAACGGCACCAATCATTGCTAGTTCAGGAAGGCTTGCAAGGATAATAGGTTCCGCTTTCCTTCTGACTCACAGAGTAAAAGACGACTTACAGAACCTGCTCTCAAATACAAAGATTTAGAGTTGGAACCCAAAGGGAATATCGCACTCTCATGACAAAAAGAAATATTTCATTCAAATCAACGAAGCTCAACATCCTATGATGATTATAAGACTAGATTATAGTATGGTTAACCGCGAAAATTTCGGTACAATTCATGTCTTGGCTATTATTGTATATTGAGAAAATTAAACTAATTGACCTGGTAAAATTTTAGGGCAACAAATTAATGTTGTTACATTTAATTGAATATTAAATTTATTAACTGGCGCCTTTAATATGTGTTTGAGGTTTCTCTAGGATTAAGTACCCGATATGTACTACAGTAAAGGATAAAGCTACACGAGTGTGTGTGTGTGTGTGTGTGTGTGTGTGTGTGTGTGTGTGTGTGTGTGTGTGTGTG
>NC_068982.1:136855520-136857703 GCF_001194135.2 Octopus bimaculoides
TATATGTATATATATACATGTATATATATATGTATATATGCATATATATATGTATATATATATATATATATATATATATATATATATATATATATATATACGCGCACACACATACATCATCCAGTATATCTGTTTTCATATGCTTGCAGTAACTCAGTGTGTTGTATCACGTAATCTGAATTTACGCATTTCCGCTTGAAATATCTTTATTGACTTATCAAATCTGTGATATCATGATATTCTGATGATGTTATGTATCATCCAGAATATGACAAATATGGAAGTTAATTAAATCTTCTCCTTTATCAAATGAAGTGAAATTTTATATGGAATTTTTGCTAAAGTTACCGTTGTTTGGTTATAATTGAATGATACACCTGTGGGGTTTACATAGGGTTTCGCGCCAAACGAAGGATAAAGAAATGTTTATATGTTTGCATGTGTGTGTGTGTATGTGTGTGTGTGTTTGTGTTGTTCACTACTAATGAACTGATCAGAGAACTCAGACAGGTGAGGATATTTTAGAGATGATTATGACGACAACGTGAATGATGAAGATGATAACGACACTGATGATGATGGTAATGATGATGATGATGATGATGATGTTTGTGATGATGATGATGATGATAATGGTGATGATGATGATGAGAGAAGAAAATGCTTCTAAGGTTTCACATAATCCTGCGTTTTAAAAACAAATGGTTTATAGTAGGTTGTTGTTGTTGGTGGTGGTGGTGGTGGTGGTGGTGGTACCCTACCTTCCTTCCATCAGCCTCAGAGACAAGAGAACTGTAATGGCCGCTACCGGCCCTCGTCTAACTTTGGCATAAAAAAAGGTAATAATATATAAAGAGTTATTTTCCAAAGAATAGGTGCAGGTGTGGCTGTGTGGTAAGTAGCTTGCTTACCAAAAACATGGTTCCACGTTCAGTCACTTTGCGTGGCACCTTGGGCGGGTGTCTACTACTATAGCCTCGGGCCAACCAAAGCCTTGAGAGTGGATTTGGTAGGCGGGAACTGAAAGAAGCCCATCGTATATATATATATATGTATATGTTTGTGTATCTGTGGTTGTCCCACAACCATCGCTTGACAACCGATGCTCGTGTCTTTACGTTGCTGTTGTGGTTACGATGCTGGTGTGTTTACTAAGTTAAAACCACTAAGTTTTAACTTAGTGTTTCGGCAAAAGGGATCGATAGAATAAGTACTAGGTTTACAAAGAATAAATCCTGGGGTCGATTTGTTCGTGTAAAGGCGGTGCTCCAGCATGGCCGCAGTCAAATGACTGAAACAAAATAAAAGAGTAAAAGAGTAAAGCTATTGATTTAGAAGGCTTGTTTCAACCAGTTGAAGCCGGTATGAGATAAAAAATAAGAAAAAACATGAAATGCGAATTTAAAACTGAATAATTGATAACTTTCAAAGAATCATTGAAACCTGAAATCAGTTTAAAATTATTTCTGACATGTTCAAGTCGAGATTATTTTTATTTTATAATGGAAGCCCCTTTTGGGATCAGGATGAAAAGCAAATTAATACATTGAAAAACAAGGTAAGATTGTTAGAATCATTAAACAGTAAAATAAATGACGTCTTACAATCACAAGCTATTCACTTCATCGAGGATGACGAGTGTACTTATGAAAGAAAAAGCAACGATAAAAGGTTATGATACGATGAAAAGAAAAATGAGAAAACCATTCTACAAATAACAATATCTTACTCATTGAGTGTTTTTTTAAAAGATATTTCAGAAAGCATAAAGAACAACAAAAGAGAAATATTTTACGAGTATCAAATGAAACTAACGACAAATACTAAAGTGAATAAGCGATTAGCTTCTAAGTGTGCTACATCATGCGCAGAGGATTGTTAGCGGAGGTGGGAGATGAAGAAAACAGAGGAGAAAAATCAATAGCAATAGAAATTAAATATTCAAAGACGAGAGAAAAATGAAGAAAAACAGATCTGTCAGTGTTGTGATTTTGATTGTATACATTTATGTAATTTTATATTATGTACACATACAGGAATGATGTGTGTATGTGTGTGTGTGTATGTGTGTGTGTGTATGAGAGAGAGAGAGAGAGAGGAAGGGAGAGAATGTGTGTGAATAATAAAAGTGATTCTCCCGGTATGTCCAAGGAGCTTACAACTACATATATATATTATATATA
>NC_068982.1:136861258-136861569 GCF_001194135.2 Octopus bimaculoides
GTGTATATATGCGTGTGTGATAATATGTATGCATAAGTATATATGTATAGTACAGCCGGCAACTGATGAAGAGTCGTTTATTTATGTTACTTGTCTTGTTTTCCATTTGTTTCTCTCGTTCTTTGCGTACCCAACGTTACTTTCGTATTTCATGTTGTTTACGTTTTGTGATGTCCTGTACCCACATATGCATACCTATATACAAATAATATGTATGTATATATGTGTGTGTGTATATGCATATATATATATATCATTTTTATTACTATTTGATTGAACGCCACTCATCCATTTCCACGTGTGTGTATATA
>NC_068982.1:136861579-136862126 GCF_001194135.2 Octopus bimaculoides
ATATATATATTTATGTGTGCTTGTCTTTGTGTCTGTGTTTTCACCCCACCACCACTACCAGCATCATCATTTGACAACTGTTGTTGTGTCTTTACGTCCCCATAACATAGCGGTTCGGCAAAAGAGACCGACAGAATAAGTACTAGGCTTACAAAGAATAAGGCCTGGTGTTGATTTGCTCGGCTAAAGGCGCTGCTCCAACATGGCCACAGTCAAATGACTGAAACAAGTGAAAGAGTAAAAGAATATATATATATCTACATAAATATATATATATTAATATTATGTGTATATATGCGTGTGTGATAATATGTATGCATAAGTATATATGTATAGTACAGCCGGCAACTGATGAAGAGTCGTTTATTTATGTTACTTGTCTTGTTTTCCATTTGTTTCTCTCGTTCTTTGCGTACCCAACGTTACTTTCGTATTTCATGTTGTTTACGTTTTGTGATGTCCTGTACCCACATATGCATACCTATATACAAATAATATGTATGTATATATGTGTGTGTGTATATGCATATATATATATATCATTTTT
>NC_068982.1:136862777-136871575 GCF_001194135.2 Octopus bimaculoides
TCAACCTGCTTAATAAAGAGCAATTTCGCTTGATGAGCACTATTTGTTCCCAAAAACAAAATCGGTTTCTTAGGAATGGTTTGTGTTGTTTGACCATTTCTGATTTTGACATTTTATTTTTGTAAGATTTTCTTTAAATACATGGAATATTATAAATGCAGTTCCTTTAGCACGCTGGACGAAATGCCGGGTAAAATGCTTAGCGGTATTTCGTCTGTTACGTTCTGAGTTAATATTCCGCCGAGGTCGACTTTGCCTTTCATCTTTCCGGGGTCGATTAAATAAGTACCAGTTACGCACTGGGGTCGATGTAATCGACTTAATCTCTTGTTTGTCCACTCTAAGTTTAGCCCCTTGTGGGCAATAAACAAAAATAGGTATTTCTCCCGTCGCTAAGTTCTGAGTTCAAATTCTACCGAGGTTTACTTTGCCAGTCATCCTTTCTGGGTCGATTAAATAAATACCAGTTACGCACTGTGGTCGATTCGATCGACTTAATCCCTTCCCCCAAATTTGAGGCCTTGTGGTTCCAGCGGTTCCTTATTTCATGCAACTTTTAGATTGTTCTCATTTAGGAATGTACAACGCATAGTACTACACTTGGAAACTATTCTGATATATTATATTTATATTTAGATTCATTGAATTTTCTTGGCTAGAACTTTGCAGGAAGGCAAAAATTAATATGGATTTTAATTTTCTCTGTTTCTGATGTTTGTGTGTAAATACTGATATTATGCAAAGTTGTAGTCACTTGTGTATCAGGAATGTCTCATCAGTTAGCAAATTTCTTCTTTGTAAATTTCTTTCTGATTTTTTTCTTATATCCGATTTGATAGGATATTGGTGCATGGCATTCATAGTTCAGGCTGCTGGGATTGAGTGGCTGTGTGGTAAGTAGCTTGCTTACCAACCATATGGTTCCGGGTTCAGTCCCACTGCGTGGCACCTTGGGTAAGTGTCTTCCACTATAGCCTCGAGCCGACCAAAGCCTTGTGAGTGGATTTGATAGACGGAAACTGAAAGAAGCCCATCGTATGTATGTATATACATGTGTTTGTGTGTCTGTGTTTGTTTCCCCAACATCGCTTGACAACTGATGCTGGTGTGTTTACCTCCCCGTAACGTGGCGGTTCAGCAAAAGAGACCGATACAATAAGTACTAGGCTTACAAAAAATAAGTCCTGGGGTCGATTTGCTCGACTAAAGGCGGTGCTCCAGCATGGCAGCAGTCAAATGACTGAAACAAGTAAAAGAGTAAAGAGCATTTCTAATACAAGTTTCAACTTGTTATGTGTGGAAAACCAGGAAAGGTATTTGCTTATAATATTTCTGTCGTGAAATTTAAACATACTATAATATATTCAAATGGTTACACATATCTCGAAATAGATTTCAGTTCGTACGTAATGTTATCAATATACATCAATCATAAAGCACTACTATATAACACTATGTTTGGACATGAAGGGAATTATACTGTCCTAAACGTTTCCTCTTCTCGCATACAACAGTTTCTCCTTTTTATTGAATAAGCTTTTCCCTTAATAATTGTTATGTGAGTATTCCTTAAGTATAGATCCCCTAATTATATTTAATACCAATTAAATGAAAAAAATTAAAAGATGTGTAACTTTATTTTTCACTTACGTTTTTCTTCATAAGTTTTCTTCTATATTCTTAGTGTTTAACCTATGTATATTTAAAATATTTTTGCAAGAATTTAATACGAACACATTCACGGATAGATATGGTTGAAAATATACAAAAATCGCTTTATCTGTTAATGGAAGTCAATCCCAGCTAGACGACAAGCAGCTAGCAGTAAAACAGATCTCAAGCAACCATTTAGTATGTTGTGAGTTACAAAAGAAAACCCATAAAATCTAATGAGAATCCCATTTGAATTCTGAAGCAATCACAGTAAAATTTCATAAAATTAATATCATATTTATTTTGCGAACAAAAATTGAGAAAGAGTTTTATAGGGCAAATGTTCGAGGTAAGGTACTAGTAGAGAACAGAAGCATTTCTTACAGTAAGGGAGAGCAATATTGAAAGGGAGGAAATTAGTAAAAAGACAAGTATTTCATTAGTAGCATTGAGAGGAAGTACAAGAGAAAAAAAGTTTGACAGGGCAATGAGAATGGAAGTATTTACAGGACAGAGATAAAGAAGAATACTTCTTGACTATGAGACAGGAGTCTCTGTTTAAATGTCAAAACAAGACCAAACATTTATTAGAAACTTGCTTTTGAACTCGATCAAAAGATACATAGTCCAAAATAAACGCCTGGCTAAGAAACGCAGACCCAAACATTTAAGTCTATGAGGTTTTGTGGAACATTCATATTTTTTTGTTATATAACTCCAGTTCAGCCTTAGCAATATACTTAAAGAACGTAGACAATCATACAAAATACTAGCTGCGAGCCATATATCCATTTCTCCAGAAACATTTCCACTGTGTGATTGAGGGTCATATATGGTAGATCTGTGTATGAGATTCAAGCTTGTCGTCTATGAATGTTGCTTTATCCGTTTGTCCAATCTGTTTCTGTATGTCTGAGGTTTAAACGCTGCTCTGTATCTGTATATGACTCTTATGTCTGTCTAAACTGAGTGACAGGATGAGTATATTCAGATTGATGTTATAATAATGTTTTGTTTAATTGTAGACATATTTAGAGTTGATTGCATTACAATGACAGTTCAGTTTATCATTCAGAGATGCAATTTAACATCCTGAAAGCTGGACAACATTTTTGATAAATGAGTGCCAGATACATAATTTACATCATGCCAGAATAAAAGACGACATAACCACATTTGGCGTTCGATATATAAATTTATATTGATGTACATGATTTATTTTCACAAATATATTCAATGCTTTCACTTACTCTTGAATTCTTATATTTCTAATTTGCAATGTAAATTGACACTCCGTCGGTTACAACGATGATCCAGTTGATCCGGTCGACGAAAGTTTCAACGAGACATAGAATGTGACAAGGCTGGCCTTTTGAAATACAGATACGACTCGTTTTTGCCGGCTGAGTGAACTGTAGCAACGTGAAATAAAGTATCTTGCCCAAGGACGCAATTCATCGCCGGGAATTGAAGTCACGACCCTACAATCGTAATCCAAATATCTCTAATCACTAATCCACGCACCTTCACTAATGTGAATTATAAATAGATAAATGTATTTATAGGCGTAGGAGTGGTTGTGTGGTAAGTAGCTTGCTTACCAGTCACATGGTTCCGGGTTCTGTCCCACTGCGTTGCACCTTGGGCAAGTGTCTTCTACTATAACCTCTGGTTGACCAAAGCCTTGTGAGTGGATTTGGTAGATAGAAACTGAACGAAGCCCGTCGTATATATGTATATATATATATATATATGTGTGTGTGTGTGTGTGTGTGTGTGCGTGTGTGTGTGTGTGTGTGTGTGTGTGTGTGTGTGTGTGTGTGTATATGTTTGTTTGGCTGTGTTCGTCCCCCCCAACATCGCTTGACAACCGATGCTGTTGTGTTTACCTCCCCGTAACTTAGCGGTTCGGCAAAAACAACCGATAGAATAAGTACCAGGCTTCCAAAGAATAAGTCCTGGGGTCGATTTGCTCGACTAAAAGGCGGTGCTCCAGCATGGCCGCAGTCAAATGACTGAAACAAGTAAAAGAGTAAAAAGAGTAAAAGACTATAATATTTATAGTGTTGTATCGAAGTAGATTTAAGGATAAGTTCTTTGTAAAGAAACACCGTAAGGAAACCAAATATTTTCACAGTAACTAAGCAACAATTCTAAACAGTAACTAGCACCATTGATTCTCAGAACTGTTTGCATTTACATTTAAATGCATCAATCAAGACAGACAGGAGCAAGAGAGAAATAAGAAGAAAGGTAATTATTGGTTACATGTCCACAATAATATATCTTTATATATTATATTATAAAGAAATGATTGAATATGAATATACATTTTAGGTAAATTGTTTTAGTGTGCATGTGTTTCATAAGCGAAGTAAAAGTGCAAAGATTATAGAAAGATTATCCTGAAACTATCAAATGTCGAATAATAATGAAAATAATGACAATAATAATGGTTTTGACACAACATCAGCAATTTCGGGACAGATGCTAAGTCAGTTAAATAGACCCCAGTACTCAACGGGTATTTATTTTATCGACACCCAAAGAATGAAAGGGAAAGTCGACTTCGGTGGTAGTTGAACTCAGAACGTAAAAACGGGCGACAAGCATTTTTTCCCGGCGTGCTAATAATTCTGCCAGCTCACCACATATTAATAATAATAATAATAATAATAATAGTAGTAGTAGTAGTAGTAGTAGTAGTAGTAGTAGTAGTAGTAGTAGTAGTAGTAGTAGTAGTAGTAGTAGTAGTAGTAGTAGTAGTAGTAGTAGTAGTAGTAGTAGTAGTAGTAGTAGTAGTAGTAGTAGTAGTAGTAGTAGTAGTAGTAGTAGTAAAACAGCTAGAATCACAGCAAGGCATAAGGAAAGCAAAAAACCAAGCGAAGTTAAACGTGACATGATCTTACATTCGTGGATATGTGAATGTTTGAGTATATTCAGTATAGCAGATAACATAAGAGAATTAATTAGCTTTAGCATGAAGAAATGGAAAGTAGATCTATATTCAGGTGACACACACTTAGGGAATGTTAATATCAAAAGAGAAATTTTCCAAGGGGTCTCGTTTTCTTATTTAATATTTGTCTTATGTTTGGTCCCCCTCAGTTTAGTATTAAGGAACGCAAAAGCAGGGTACCAGTTCAGAAATAGTAAGCAAAAAACTAACTATTTGCTCAACTATGGATGATCTCAATCTTTTTAGTAAGAATAAAAAAAGAGATAGATTCCTTAATACAGACTGCAAGACACTTTAGAAAAGATACAGGCATGGAATTTGGCATAGATAAGTGTGCAATATTAGTCATGAGAAGGGGAGAGGTTGTCAACAGTGAAGGTATCCAATTACCAGATGACCAGACATTAGAATCATTGAAAGGAGGAGAGAGTTATCAGTATCTAGAGGTATTAGAATCTCTCAGAGTACGAAATTTAGAAATGAAAGCAAAAATTGAGAAGGAGTACATCAGAAGGGTGAGAAAGCTAATGAAGTCAGATCTCAATGGTCTGAATCTAATGAAGGCTGTAAATACCTGGGCAGTATCATTACTTTGATACTCAGCGGCTTTTGTTGACTGGGCAAAAACTGAAAAAAGCAACGACAGAAGAACTAGGAAGGAATTCAATATGGACGGAGGACCCCACCCAAGGGCAGGGGTAGCAAGATTGTACACCTACCTAGAAAGGAAGGCAGAAGAGGGTTAATATAAGTGTAAGATTGCGTAGAGTTAGTTAGAGTATATATATAGTATATATGAAGAAAGTTTATTAAAAGCTGTTAGAGTTACAAGACAGGGAAACCAAAACAGGAGAAGGCGTTGCATGGTAGATTCTCAAAGATAGTTTCAGCAAATAGTAGTAGTGAGATATGGATGTGGCTGCAGAAGGGAAAGCAGAAATGGAAGACAGAAAGTTTGTTAGTAGCTGCACAAGATCAAGCATTGAGGACTAATTGGATAAAAGCCAAGATAGACAAAAACAAGTAGATTCCCAATGAAGATTATGCAAATCTAAAGAGGAAAGCATTACTCATATAGTAAGTGAATGTAACATACTGGCGCAGAAAGAATACAAGAAAACACATGACAATCTAGGGTGAGCAATCCACTGGGATCTTTGTAGAAAGCTAGGATTTGAACATACTGATAAATGGTATGAACATGAACCTAGTAAAGTAGTAGAAAGTAAGAAATACAAGATGTAGTTGGACTTTAAAATTCAGACTGATAGAGTAATAGAAGCTAGAAGGCCTGATTTCGTAGTAGTAGATAAAGAGAATGGAAAGTGCCAGATAATTGATTTTGCAGTCCCATATGCTGAAAACATTAATATGAGAAGTATAAAAAAATAGCAAAGTACCCGGACCTAGCTAAATGAATTACACAGAGACTATGAAAAGTGCAGGTAAAATGTATCCCAGTAGTTATAGGTGCATTGGGAACTATACCTAAATATCTGAACAGATGGTTAGAGCAAATAGTAATAAAACCCAGTTTAGTTTAGCTGCAGAAAACGGTGTTATTAGGGACAGCTAGGATGCTTAGGAGAGTTCGTGGCATCTAAGGTTATTTGCTGTAACCCAATAGGAGGGTTCTTGGCATCTAAGGCTACTTGTTGTTGCCCGATGCTAGGATTCTTTTCTTTTCCAACAGTCTAATCTGTTGAGTGAAGAAGAAGAAGAAGAAGAAGAAGAAGAAGAAGAAGAAGAAGAAGAAGAAGAAGAAGAAGAAGAAGAAGAAGAAGAAGAAGAAGAAGAAGAAGAAGAAGAAGAAGAAGAAGAAGAAGAAGAAGAAGAAGAAGAAGAAGAAGAAGAAGAAGAATGAATGCTGTAAGCTAGCGCAAAAAGAGTATAATCGCAGCCATGACCGTGTCAGTAAAAGAGTTCACTGAGATTTTAACCTTGTATGTGTATTCAAAGTAACAGAAAAATGGTATGAATACGAACCAGAAGCTATTATGAAGGATAATAATTATAAGAATTTATGGAATTTCCTCGTATAAATTTGTACTATTAAATCAACAATACTAGATACGATTGCAGAACACAAACCAAGAGCAGTCTAAAATCATAGACTTTGCACTAGCTTATGATAACAGAATGGATACCAAAGAAATTGAGGAAAGTGAAAAATATTTGGACCTGGCCAGAGAGTAAAAGATATTGCGAAAGACTAAGATGAAAGTTGTCGCCAGTTACAATTAAAACCTATCAGGACAATATTGAAGGAATCTGATATGCGAAAAAGTTTTTAAAGCAGTCTATCTAGTCCCCGCCATTTTTCATCGCATACCACTCAACACCTTTGCTACATTATCTACAAAAGTTGTTGTTTTCGTAGAACACTCTGTTTCCAGTCGACAGTTGCAGCAAATCCTCAAGGCAGGCTTCGAAGTCAACTATCTTTGAAGTAATGGACACTGCTTGCGGCTGACAGTGCAGAGATAATTGTCAAGGACGGGAATGGAATTTTATATACACTGATGGAGAATTTGATATATGCTGACCAAACCATTTCCTAAGAGGAAGTGAAGAAAGTGTTAAATTACAAAATTTCGGTAAATCAAAATAAGCAGAATGTGGAGAATGAAGCTGCAAGCAGTGCCAATAATAATTGGAAGACACGGTATGAGAAGACAAATATGAATAAATTAAAATGTTTATTGCACACTAGCTAATAGGTATACAACCCACGCTGTACATATTCAGTACGCGGATCTTTTTTAAAACGGGGGCCACATTTTTCATTAATGTTTTACGTAGTGTTTTTGGTACCGAAAGACTTTCAAACTTCGTATACTTATCTATTTTGTGTTATAGAACAGAAAAATATTTTTGTATTCGAATTTATTTCATGTAAAAAATTGTCTTATTTCGATAATTTCAACCAATCACTGACGTCCATTCAGTCGATATACATTAAGTGCCGACTACATAAACAAACGATTCTTCGTTTTATTTGCTTTTTTCATTTTAAATTTGCTTTAACCCTAACCCTAACCGTAGGGTTAGGGTTAGGATTAGAGTTAGGGTTAGGGTTAGGATTAATTGTTTCAGAATCGTTTGTTTATGTAGTCGGCACTTAATGTATATCGGCTGAATGGACGTCAGTGATTGGTTGAAATTACAGAAATACGACAACTTTCACATGGAATAATTTATGGATTTCTTTTTTTTTAAAGAAGACTAAGAGAAAAAGATGTTTTATATGACACATTCTACCAGTGTTCCAAGTTTCAAAGTGTTTCGTTAATGAAAAATGTGGCCCCCGTTTTAAAAAAGATCCCAGTACGCTAACCATCTGATACTAAAACACATTAAACAACCAACGCGCCACTTATGAATATAATAACACACAAAACAATTAAGTGTCTCTCTTGCACTAATGTGCATGAGAAATGAAATGCGAAAATAAATGAGAAAGAAAGAAACTACTTTCACAACAATGGAAAAAAAGTTGTTGTAGCTTATAAACGCAATTCTACAACCACAATATACGATGATGAACATTTCTCAGTAACTTGCAGATGTATCCAGTGTTGAAGTAGAAATCAGCACATGACCGACGAAATGCAATAATGATAATAACTAGATTTATTTGTATTGTAGGTAAGAAAAATAATAAGATATACACTTATAACGATGCATGGGGTTTACTTAACGGTCTGCGTCAGTGTAAGACACTCTTTGTTGTGTTATACCCCAAAAATAAACGATTTTTCAAAAATGAGCTAGCATCCAACAATGAGTGGATAATGTTGATATGTTGACATATAGCAAATTCATTCTTTTATTATTTTCAGTTATTGGACTACAATTATGCTGGGCCAAGATCTCGAAGCGGTTGATCGATAAAATCAATCCAGTGCTTATAGTAAGACCGGTGGTCTGCTACTTATTCTGGTGGCCTCTCTGTGCCGAACCACAAAGTTATAAGGGGCATAAACAAAGCGACATCTCTTGTCAAGTGATGTAAGAACAAATGTTAAGATTCGCACACGCGCTCAGACACACACGTATATATATTACGAGCTCCTACACATTTTCCGTTCACCAAAATCAGTCGACTGAACTCAAAACCACAAGGTTGGGGAACAAGCTGTTAAGCCACACAGCCATGCCTGTGTGTATATATATATATATATAT
>NC_068982.1:136872905-136881388 GCF_001194135.2 Octopus bimaculoides
ATCAAAACTCTTGATTGGACTATATCAGGTGCAGGAGAAGAGCCATGCAAGGAACGTGAAGAGAGCAAAGCATAAAGACAGAAAATTTACGGTGGTGCTCCAGCATGACCACAGCCACTTGGCTGAATCCCATAAATAAATAAATATATATATATATGTATATATCTAGTTGAAAAAATATTAGAGATATATACAAATCAAATTTTTATATATAAATGATGGAGGTGAAAACTTACTACACAGCTACTTACTACACAGCCACTCCTACGCCTATGTATATACATAAATACATACATACATTCATACATATATACTGATATACACAAACATACACGTGTATGTGTGTGTGTGTGTGTGTGTGTGAGTGTGTGTGTGAGTATGTGTGTGTGTGTATTCAGAACAATTAAACTTTAATGCAATGTTTATTCATTGTTACGCTCCAGTCTGGAGTTACCCACGCCACAAAAAAATATTGCCATATCCTATCGTAAGAGACAGTGGTCTATATTTAAGTCTAAACATAGTATCTATTGTCCAAGTGGTTCGTATATCCATTGTTATGTTCAAAGTAGTCATTATTATTAAAATAATATCGACAGATATATTTCGTTAAGCACATCATTCGTGATACAATGTAACATCTCAAGGAGGCTATAAAACTATATTTATCTAATGACAGGAAAATGATGAACAGAAATTACACATTAAAAAATCATGTAGACTAACATGAATGAATACTATAATATGAAAATAGTTTACCACAGAAAACATAATAATACGAGACTGAATATTGCTATCACATTCGTTATAAAGTGACTTTTTCGACTTTTCAACAAAATTAAGAGAAAAAAATCCTGTATACTGGAGCTAAAAGATGTTTATCAAGGAAGATATAGAACCAACGTGAACAGTCTTGGTGGCTTGGAAAATTCCAAAGTTTATTGTACTATGTCTCAGAGTAAATATCAAATTAGAAATCTCTGTAAAATACGAATATCTAGTTTTGTGTATGATAGCTTGAGAAATTTAAGGAAAATAAAGAAGAAATTAAGTGAATCTTCAACATTTAATATATTGCGTCAAAGACTAGAGAAGGCCTGACTTGATGAGAACAAGCAAAGAAACTAATAAATGCCTTATAACTGAATATTGCCGAACCTACTGACTACAGCATTATCCTAAATGCATTTCAAATAAAAAGGTTGAGACCTACATCAGACTAGAGATCATCTGATGGGGAACTGAAAAAATCTGAATAGCAACTATCTTAGTAAAATTGACCTTGCTAAGATCAACTTGATACATTCTTATGGAAATATATTTCGATATTCTTGAATATGAGCTGTCAGAATATATTTTTATGCATAATCCTTTGTCAATAAATAAATAAATAAATTATAAATAGATAAATGAGAACAAAGATTACAGGCTGCAATTCAAAGTGGATTACTGTCTGTCATTGAAGGTAATGGATGACAGGCGATCAAAACTAACCCTTAAATGGATTTTAATACATAACATCTCTTTTTACTTTCCTCGTACAAATAATGATTTCATAGTTTATAAACATCTAAAGTTATATTCCACAGATCGAGATCTATTTTTTCTTTAAAGTGTGAACCTGTATATAACAGTTTTATATGAAGAGAGTAGTTATATATTATCATTTTCATTTTCAATTTGAATATCACGATTATAAATCATTCTTTCCAATTTCTTTCCTTTTATTTTGAAAGACCATTACTTGCGTCAAATATTTCAGTCTAGATTTTGCTTTGTTGGGAATGTCTAACTTAGTTCATGGCCTTAGAACATTCATGACTTAATTTTTATCCAAATGCATAGTATTCGTCTTAACAATTCCATGTATGGCTTTCTATTTTCCATTTATTTTCATTGTATGCGTACTTTCAAAATACAAACAAAAATAATTGTTAATATACTATACAAAGAACAGAATACTGAAAATTCATGAGTGCAAAATTAAAAGTTTAAAGAATATAAATTGTTTGTTTTCGACAATAACCAGTAAGTTTCTCTTTCATCTTCATTTTTAATTTGAGGTGAAAGTGATAAACTTCAAAACAGAGGCATCAGAATGAATATAAGGTCTCTGAACTATTTTCTCTATTATTAATTTCATTGTTCATAATTTTTCTTTTCGCTGTTCTAGACTAAATTCTTCAAATATTTCCCGATATTTTATTGCTACATATAAACAAGTCTATGTGTGAGATTGTAGCATTGAAATTCATGCAGAACAAATAAAGTTTCTGAGTTTGAAAGCTGCCTAGAGATATGCTTATATTATGCAAACATAGAGCACTTAAAGATAATCCTTTTCTCATGACATAGAACAAAATCATAAATGCCAGATGAGGTTAAGAGTTTAGAAATTTATATTAGTTCAGAAGATATCTCAGTTATATTACATGGTCATGTTAACTATATTCTACAATGATTTAGCAGTATTAATCCTAAGATATGAAATATTCATAAGAGGTTACTCCTCTTAAAGTAATAAGCCTTCTTACCCTATGTAGTACTTACTTATACTTTCATTGGCTCTTGATTACGCTATTAAGAATCAAGATTTTCGGACACAGATACTGCAAAGCACTGGTGATAGGATGGAAACCAGTGACATTTCACTTGTTTTATCATCACAGACATTTGTGGCTTATAGTAAAGTATTAAATTGTAGGTAAAACTGAAAACGAGAGCCACCTATTCAAATCAATTTTAACTCTCTTACCTTCCAGCCACTACCACACAATAAAGCTATACAATAATGTACAATGAAGTATATTGCAGGTCTAAACTTTTGCAATATGTATCTGCCAATATATTTCAACTTTCATTTCCCCATTGATTTTGCTATTTTTTTATAATTTCCTTCTGTATTTTATTTTTATTCCTTTCCATGCATTGGATGAGTATAACAAATTGCCTTTTTTCCAAATGGTTTCAATTTTTATTTCTGCTTTTGTCAAAATCAAATTTATAAATAAAAGCCATTTCTTATAACTGTCTATAGGATTCTTCCTGTTAAGACAAAATGGAATTGTGCATATAAATCAATTTTATTTATTTCCAACTTTAATTTAATATTTCTGAGAAGATACTTCATTTTGACATCTTATATGAGCCGAAATATTTGGTATAATTTATTTTCCCTTTTTGTACATTTAAAACAATTTTAAGTTAAATATACATAAATGGAAAATTATGTTTTACGAATTTCTTGTTTTATTTTATAACACGAAAATAATGACTTCCAGTGTTCCAGATAAAATTTTGCTAGACTCAAATGAAAATATTGAAAATTATATTTGTGATGATTGCTGTGAAATCAGCTAAGGAACCATCTGAAATTAAAATTTCAGATATTCTAAAATTACTGATATTTCAAATTTGAATAAAAAAACGTTCTTAAGATAATGAAATTACTCACATTTTAAAATTATTATTCTAATTCTATTTTTATATAATTAACAGTAATTTTTCATTACTAAGCACTTAGACATTTTTCCTGTAATTTTACATTTCGGTAGATCGATTATTTCAATTCATTTATTTCCGCGTTTTTCCCTTTTCATTTATGTAAAAACATGCTTTCTTACACGTAAGTAAATTATTGTAGATATTAAAAATACAACATGGAATTATGTGAAGTTAAAATGCGCGTTCCAGCTTTTAAAATTAAATAACATCAACTCGATTCGATATCAAACGCAATATATTCAAATTCCAACTTTTCATGTTGTTTGTTCCAGAAATTACGTAGAAAATGGAAAGAAAATATTTATTGATCAGCAATCTTATTTCGTACAGTGTTCTTGTAAGAATTTTTAGAAGATAAAATGCGTATAACAATGGAATTCATAATAGTTAAACATTCTGTTGTATGACTTATCTGAAACTGGAAAGTATTTCACGACACATCTTAGTTACCATAATTGTAAAACCTACTATGCTTTTGTAAATCTTAGACAATTATAGGCTATGATACAAATGAGAATAGAGAAATGGAGACCCCCTACAAGTACAAGACAGAAAATTACATTATTATACATCTGAATTAGCAGTTACGACGGGCAGCTTTGAAAACGCTGACGTGCTTCTGTCTTGTATTATTTCTTTCCAAAGTTATTTCTTCTGTATGGTTTATCTTACAAAAACTATTTATATACAAGTCTATTTCTCATAGATAAAGCTAGACTGCTGTCACTTTTCGGAAACAAAATCAAAGATAAACAGTAATTCTTTAAAGCATAAAATCTCAAAAGTAAAAAGAAAAATTACCAAATCAACAAGTTTATTTAAATTTACTTTATGTTTGATTCAATGTACAGTGAGATGTAAAACCAAAGGAATAATGGCTGAATTCATATCTTGCTATATTTGATTTATTACTATTAACAAGAGATATAACTCTATTTTACTGAAATTGTCAGCTTGACAATACATTCCGCTCTTAATTTACAGTTTTAACTGATACAGTTTTTGTTTTGCTTTGTTTACCGCAGAGCCCGATGAGAAAGACTGAAGACCACAACCCCCCTTGTCGGCATCACCCTCATTAATATGGAATTATTTTCTGACCGAGGACTTTGTCCATAATTTTCCACAAAGTGGACGCTGGTGGCGACATCGACGACGACGACAATGACCAGGTGATTATATCCTCTTTCACTCTCTCCCTCCCACACACAAATACATACATACATACATACATACATACATACATACATACATACATACATACATACGAGGGGGTACCCAAAAGTGACCGGAAACGTTCTCTGTGGGATAAACCCGTTGTAGATCAGGCTTTCGCCGATAGAAGCCACTGGATGCATCCTCAGGCATGAGTCTGCTAACTGGCGTGGTCGAGCGAAGTTTTATTGCCACGTGATGCATCTTTGTTTTGCAGCGTTTCTCCCTTGTTCGTCGATTTTTGCGACTGTTGAAACGAAAGAACAGCATGCTTCCACGAAATTGTTTTCTGACGGGGAAAACGGCGGCCGAACCAGTTGTCATACTTCAAACAGCTTACAAGAACACTGCCACGAATAAAACACAAGTTTACGAGTGGTTTCCACGCTTTAGGAATGGTCACTTGTCGCTTGAAGACGAACCTCGTTCAGAACGACCGTTAACCTGAAAATTCATGAACTGATCTTGAAGGACTGTCCCCGGACAGTTGACGAATTTGTTGATATGGCTGGTGTGTCCTGGAATGATATGGCTGGTGTGTCCTGACAATGAATTTTGAGCGAGGAATTGCGAATGAAAAGGGTTGCAGCAAAATGTGTTTCTCGCTTGTTCACAGAAAATCAAAAGCAGTCACGACTGAATGCGTGTCATGAACTGAAAGAACAATTGGAAGTTGATCCGAATCTTTTACCGATGTTCATCGCTGGTGATGAAAGCTGATGCTAGCTACGGAATTTGCAGATGTGGAAGAGGTGAAGAAAAACAAAAACGACGGATGCTTTAAAAGGCATCACTTCGCAAGTATTCCAGCAGTGCTTCGAATAGTGGAAAACGCGCTGAGTTCGATGCATTGCTTTAAATGGAGAATAATTTGAAGGCGATAAAAGTGTAAACATGTAAAACTAAGTGAATAAAATATTATTGCAAAATTCCTGTTTCTTTTGGGTACCTCCTTGCACATACAGATGCGGCTATGTAGTAAGAAAGTTGCTTCCGAAATACATGATTCCACGTTCGGTCCCACTGCGTGACACCTTAGGCTGGCGTCTTCTACTAAAGCCTCGGGTCGACCAAAGTTTTGTGAGTTGATTTCGTAGACGGAAACTGAAAAGAAGCCTGTCGTGTACACACTTCTATGTATGTGTGTCCTTGTATCTGCATTTGTCCCTTACCACCGATTGATAACCGGTGCTGGTGTGTTTACGTCTCCGCACCTTAGCGGTTCGGCAAAAGAGTCCGATAGAACAAGTACCAAAGTGCAAAGGTCGATAAGATGAATGATATGTGTGTATGTGTTTATGTGTTTATTCTGAAGACACACAGCAACCAGCTGGTAATATTAAACCAGAAGGGCGATAAGTAGTAGAAAGATGTTCCAACAGCATTAAGTGCTTCCACGCAATATTAAAAATGTTTAAATGCCAAAATGTGTTTAAAAATATCCTTTTCAATCAAAACAACATGGAAATACATATTAAATAGGAATGAGAGCGATGTAATCAATACGTTTTGAGCATTTGTTTGTTTTGCAACTAATGAATAAGCAATAAGAGCAAATCGCCATTTTTTTTTTTAGCATAACTTTGTAAATATTTACTTTTTACAAATTATCAATAAAGTTAGTTCCACAAATTCAGGAAAATATTTTGAAGGTTTAAAGCAATACTTCATTAAAAAGATCCAAACAGAATCGTATAATCATGATGATGCTGGACATGAAATTTGAATGTCAAAGTTTAATATTTTCAAAAATAAACACCTGAAGTGATTTGATGATTAAATTTTCTAGATTCTTTTTTAGATTATTTACTTATTTATTTATTTATTATTTGTTAATTTATCCAGTTCCTATATTAAATATATATGTGTTAAAAATGAAGAACGTTGAACAAACAATCTACAGCTGTCTCTGGCATTTTTCGACCAAGCACCTCACTCTTTCTTTCCATCTCCCGCTTCCACATTCGCTCATACTCTCTCAGTCTCTTTCACTTTCTCTTTCTCTCTCCCTCACACACATATATGTACTTAAACACATACATATAAGTGTGTGTGTGTGATGTGGAATGTTTGTGTGTTAGTGTATGTGTGCGGCGTGGAGTGTGTGTGTGTGTGTATGTGTGTGTACGTGTGTGTACGTATGTGTGTGTGTGTGTGTACGTGTGCGTACGTGTGTGTGTGTGTGCGTACGTGTGTGTGTGTGTGTGTGTGTGTGTGTATAGACATATGTATGTATTATATATGTTCTCTCTCTTTCTAGTTTAGAACCTCCTTGTGAATAAAAGTATCTTGTTTGTTCATCATCTTCCAAATCTTAAGAAGGTCTTGCAGGTTTTCTTAGTCCCAGATACTGAGATCATTTGTAGTGTATGAACTAAAGGGGTGCACTCTCTCTCCAAGAACTTAAGTTCAACCAGACTTTGCTCCAGACGGGTTGGTATGTATCCTGTTTCTCCCATGATGCTGAAAGCATGTCTTCAACACTAGATTTGCAAACTCATCATCAATGGTCCATAGATATCGTCATTCTCTTGTATTTTTCTAACCACACTGGTGTCCATGGGGCAGCTGATTTTACACAATAATATTTTACAGGTGGCTGTCTTGATTCTTATGCTCCACCAATATTTGTTTGACCATCAGTCTCATTATAGTAATCTTTGTCTATAGGTGTTTCTTTTTTGTAATCCTATATGTATGTATGTATGTATGTATGTATGTATGTATGTATGTATGTATGCATGTATGTATGCTCTACTATCAGCTGCTGGCAAGGTTCTGGCAAATATTCTTCTTACCCGTCTGAATGGGTGTCTCGTAAATGATGTCCTATCTGAATCTCAATGTGGCTTCCGATTTGGTAGAGGGACAATGGATATGATTTTCACAGCAAGACAGATGCAGGAGAAGTGCTATGAGCAGAATATGGATCTTGTCCAGGTATTCATTGATTTAACAAAAGCCTTTGATACTGTAAATAGGGCCTTTCTATGGAAAATACTTCGCAAATTTGGATGTCTGGATCACTTTGTATATATAATTAAATCATTTCATGATGGGATGGAGGCCTGGGTCAATGTTGGTGGTGGCATGGCGGGACCCATTCATGTAGAGAATGGTGTCAAACAGGGTGACATCCTTGCCCCAACTCTCTTTTCTTTGTACTTTGCTGCTGCTTTTACTCATGCTTTTGCTAAGGTTAGCTCTCTGGGAATATATGTCAGATATCGATCTTCTGGCCGCCTCTTTAATCTTCGCCGATGCCATATGATACATTAACTACACTACTATACACACAGAAGCGGAATAAATACTCTTCCTACTCTAGACACAAGGCCTACAATTTTTGAAGGATGTGGCCAGTCGATTAGATCGACCTCAGTACGCAACTGGTATTTAATTTATCGACCCTGAAAGGATGAAAGGCAAAGTCGGCCTCGCTGGAATTTGAACTCAGAACGTAAAGACAAGACGAAATCTCCCGGCGTGCTTACGTTTCTGCCAGCTCGCCGCCTTAAGCGGAATAAATACTACAAGATATTTTACCCTGACGTTTTAACGATCCTTACAAGCCCCTGTAATACCTATACATGCTTGTATGCATATATTATATACTTGCATATCTGAGCAGTGTATAAAATATATATGTGTGTAACACTACCGACTACCTATATGTGTGTGTATGTTTATAGATATAAATATATACATACATATATATGTACATACAAATATATATATATATATATATATATATATATATATAC
>NC_068982.1:136881398-136882950 GCF_001194135.2 Octopus bimaculoides
TATATATATATATATATATATATATATATATATATACAAACATACATACATATGTATATATATGTACACGTATGTACACGTATGTGTATGTATACACATGTATGATGTATGGATACATACGTATATATATATATTTATACCATATATATGTGAGTGTGCGTGTGTATGTACATTATACAGCCAGATGCGCGCATTGTAAATTCGATGTATCATTTTTTTTTTTGTGTATTATCATTCCTTTCAATTTGTTTTACATATATGTCAGTACCCAATAGGATGTTTATTTATTTTTCAGACTGAAGTAAAAGCTCTCAGTAGAGATGAGTTCTGCAAAACTTTAGCATCAATAAAGCTGTCTTGAATGTGCTAATGTCTTCACTACACTAACTATGGAAAAAAAAATATTCTCATTTCTATTCCTAAAGGAGACGGAATAATGGATACCTGAAACCAATTTATTTAGAAGAAAAACTTTTTTTTATTATGTCTGAATATTTTTTCTTTTTTTTTTTCATTTTTTTTTTTGGCAGTGGGTGGAAGTAATTTTTTTTTTTTTTTCACATTCTACGGTTATCCTAATGCAGCAAATGTTATAATAATTATGTGCATATGTGGCTGTGTGGTAAGACTTTAGCTTCCCAACCACATGGTTCCGGGTTCAATCCCACTGCGTGGCAACTTCAGCAAGTGTCTTCTGCTATAGCCTCGAACCGACAAAAACCTCGTGACTGGATTTGGTAGACGGAAACTGAAATTAGCTTAAAAATGTGTGTGTGTGTGTGTCTTTGTGTTTATGTTTGTTCCCCACCACCGCTTGACAACGGGTTATGGTTTGTTTACGCCCCCGTAATTCGTAACTTAACGGTTCGACAGAAGAAAATTACCGGTACAGTAATTGCCAAGCTTTAAAAAAAGAATAAGTACTGGAGTCGATTCCTTTTTACTAAGAATTCTTCAGGGCGTTGCCCCAGCATGGCCGTAGTCTACTGACTGAATCAAGTAAAAGATAAAAATTAAGAAGTGTATTTCTTTCCCGAACTTTCATTTTACCGTTTGTAACTTTATAGGTTCTCGGTTGTTGTGTGAAATCTCATTTAAACCAAAAAACAAAAACAAAAAAAAACAGACCACTAAATACAGTGGTTTAACGTTATTGGATATACCAATTAAACACATTCTTGGAAGCTTGAAAGTAAATAATAATGGCTTGCTGGAACGCGGTATTTCGTTATGCAACTATAATATGCTGTAAAGTATATTAAACGTTTACACACACACACACACACACACACACATATATATATATATATATATATATACTCTTTTACTCTTTACTCTTTTACTTGTTTCAGTCATTTGACTGCGGCCATGCTGGAGCACCGCCTTTAGTCGAGCAAATCGACGCCAGGACTTATTCTTTGGATACCTAGTACTTATTCTATCGGTCTCTTTTGCCGAACCGCTAAGTTACGGGGACTTAAACACACCACCATCGGTTGTCAAGCGATGTTGGGGGGACAAACACAGACACACAAACATATACACACATATA
>NC_068982.1:136883987-136887384 GCF_001194135.2 Octopus bimaculoides
TATATATAAGTCAATGCCGTGCTCTGCTGTGTTAGCAGTTCTCTTTACATCATTTGTTAAAGTTATTTCTACAGATATTCTATAGAAATTATACCCAGAACTGATTTTTGTTATGACGTTTCGTATCCGAGACATCAGATGTAAGCAATGAGATCGAAGATGAAAAAAACGGTACTGTGCGTATCTAACATTTTTCGGGAGTCTTTGCCCCTTCATCAGCGCCCATCTAACCCATTAATCGTCCACGAACACATTGCTTAAAAAGCCACTGAATACAGCGGTGTAACGTTATTCGATATTCCAATTTTAAATATTAAGCACATCCCTGGAAGCTGGTATATAAATATTAAAGACTTGTAGGAACGCGGTATTTTGTTATGCAACCATGACATTGTGACGCGTATTAAGGGGGTTTTTTTTTTGTTTTTTATTTTTTATAATCCAATAACGTGTTCTGCAGTGTTAGCAGTGCGCTTTACATGACTTAAGGTAATCTTTACATGCTTATGTTATTTCTATAGTCTTCATATTTGGAAATCTGATGCAATCACAAAAGCACAATATTTGCTAGTAATTTGTCTGTAGCCTGTGACTGTTTCCTTTGTCTCCCCAAATGAATAAAGGTGGACGACGATACAGTTATTAAATATAATCATTTCAAAAATAAACACAAAACTTCACAGTTGACTACAATATCACTCGGGAGGAAGACTTGAACTCAGAACAAAAAAAAATGGGTTGAAAGAAATTCTGGAAGGCACTGTGTCCGAAGCTCGTATGGCGCCACCAAGTTAGTTCACCTGTAACATATATTTAAGAGCTTATGTTATAATCATAATAATCATATAATCATTAAAAAAATACGTCAGATAAATTAACTTGTTATGAGACTTGTTTTTTCCTTTTTTTTTATATTGCTGGAATAATGGTTGGAGTAAACAGCAGATTTTTAGCCAGCCATTATCATTAATGCAAATAGACACTCTGTGATTATTAAATCCATTTTGTACATTACAGACAATCTCCCAAGTGTATTCAGAAACTATTTAATATCTTCACAGCAGCAGTGTCTGTCTGAAAATTGCTATTTATCATTCCAATTTTCTGTAGATGAGCAAAAGTACATTTTAGTATTTGATAAATTATCTACTTGCATAACAAAAATACGCTGCTCTTAAAACATGTCTTATGGTTTCTTCAACTATTTTTATATTATGAATGTGTATTTCAAATTTTGACAAGAGATTTTATTTCAGTTTCTTTTTATTAGTTTTATAGGCAACTCCAATAAAATTTCTTTCCTTCTCTCGCTCTTTCTTTTTGTCGTTTTCTTCCGTTTTTTTTTTTTTCTCTTTTATAACGGTGAAAAAGCTAATTTTCCATGTTTATTTTAATAATAAAATCGACAGAAATCTTACTGGCATTTTTATATTCAAATACCAATGTTTATAATAAAGAAACTTTCCTTTCAGATACCCATCCTTTAACTTCGTTTAAAAAAGTACTAAAATTGAGAAACCTTCCAAATAAAGAGAATTATTTTACTTCAATTCAGATTTATGTATTCAGTAAAAGCTATTAAATTTCACACTTTTTTTTCGCCCTGATAATTCTTCTCATTGTGTTAAAAAAAATTCTACACAAAAGATGCAAGATTCTTAAATACATGTTTGAATCAACGTAGTGAACACGTCAGTCTGTATGCAATTTACAACGATAATATTTCAATAAATCATCAAGAAATTTAATGGAGCTTATATGTATACATAGGTGCATTGACAAGGATAGATAGATTGATAGACAGATAGATAAACTTATATGTGTAGATGTGTGTAAATATATATATACTTATATATATATATATATATATATCTTTTATTCTTTTACTTGTTTCAGTCATGTGACTACGGCCATGCTTGGGCATCACGGTTTTAGTCGATCAAATCGACATCAGAACTCATTTCTTAAAGCCTAGTACTTATTCTATCGGATTTTTGTTTTCGTCGAATCGCTACATTACGGGGACATAAACACACCAGCACTGGCTGTCAATCGGTGGTGGAGGTACAGACACAAAGATACAGACACTTAAATATACATGCATACATACATCATATATATATATATATATATACGACAGGCTTCCTTTAGTTTCCGTCAACCAAGTCCACTCACAAGGCCTTGGTGGGCCCGAGGCTGTAGAAGAAGATGCTTGTCCAACGTGCCACGAATAGAGACTGAACCCGGAACCGTGTGGTTGGGAAGCAATGTTCCTTATTTCTTTTAAATTGCCATAAAGGCATTGCATAGAGGGGGAACACTACATCACGTGTGGGGACATATAACAATAAAAATAAAAATATGATGCTATGGATGACACCTGAAAATGAACATGAAAAACATTAAAATCAAAATATTAAAATAATGATTCATGAATGATAACTGAGAAGTGAGAATATGAAAAGTGTGTTACTCACCCCACATTGAGTAACACCACTCGCCACCTCTGAGTCCTGAGTCCTCTTTAGTCTTTGATCTAGTCTTTCGTTTACCGTTTTCCCCATCGGCGAGTGACAGCACTCTCTCCTCCATTAACACGTAACCTTTTTCACCAAGGGAGGGGTGTTGTAAATCTTGTGGTGTCTGTTCTTTGTCCTATTTTTCCTGTGGGGAAAGGTGTGGGTGGGTTTGGTGTCTGTATGGGAAGGATGGGTCTGAGTGGTCTTGGGTGGGATGGAGTTGGTCTGGGGTCCCACATCACACTGACTGTTCTTGCTCTTCTTTCTCTTTTTCCTTTTATTCTCTGTCACTGTCCATTCATCCTCCTTGTTCCTTCCATTTATCTGTACTTCTTTCTTTTTCTCCTCCGTCTCCTCCGTCTTCTGCCGTTTTCCTTTGCAGAAGGCAGTGTGCTCTAATGTGACCCTTTTGGCCACGTTTAAAACATCGTGGGATTCTGCCCTACATCCACACTCTTAACACAATGTCACCCAACGTCACCGTCTCCGCCAAACTCTCCAATTGCCTCTCCTCTGCCTGTATAATGAGGTCCAGTGTTTTTCCTCTCCATCCTCGTCCTCCGCGCCCATGGCTTGGAGGACAACCACCTCATCCTCACTTCCAACGAGGACGGCTGCCGCAATCCAAGCCACTTCTATATCGGGTGGAATTCCTTCTACCCTCACCTTAGAAGTCTTTCTTCCAAGGTACGTGGGCAGAAGTACTACTTCCTCCGTTTTTACAGTTGCACTCGCCCGCCTCTTTGGCTCCTCTGCTGTCTTAAACTGGACAACCACAGTCCCATATCCATTTCCTTTCGCTATGTATGTCACTTCCTTCGAAAGCCTCTTTAATGCTTTTTCTACTTTTCCATCTCCATCCACTCCACCTTCCTAAT
>NC_068982.1:136888112-136893348 GCF_001194135.2 Octopus bimaculoides
TATATATATATATATATATATATCAGGCCAATCTCAGATTTCGCAGGATCTTTAATTAATGTATGTTTTGTGCGTGTGTGTGTGTGTGTGTGTGTGTGTGTGTGTGCGCGTGCTCGTCTCTGTGTGCGTGGTGTATGTGTGTATACGTGTGTGTCTGTGTGTCTATGTGTGTGTTCATGTGTGTGTGTGTGCTTGAGAACTGGTGTTTGTCCGGTGTTGGTTTGTTTACGCTATCGAAATGTAGCGGTTCGGTAAAAGGCACCCATAAAATAGGTGTAAAAGACTTTAAAAGCTATGTACTAGGATCGATTGTTCGATTAATTCCTTTAAAGCAGTGCCCCGGCGTGGCCGCAGCTTAATGACTGCAGCAAGTAAAAGATAAAATGGAAATTTTTCTTTTCTAGGCACAAGGCCCGAAATTGCGAGGAGGGGGTCAGTAGATTAGATCGACCCCAGTACGCATCTGGTAAGCTGGTACTTAATTTATCAACCCCGAAAGGATGAAAGGCAAAGTCGACCACGGCGGAATTTAAACTCAGGACGTAAAGACAGACGATATACCGCTAAGCATTTCACCCGGCGTGCTAACGTTTCTTATTTCTTTATTGCCCACAAGGGCTAAACATAGAGGGGACAAGCAAGGACAAACAAAGGGATTAAGTCGATTACATTGACCCCAGTGCGTAACTGGTACTTAATTTATCGACCCCGAAAGGATGAGAGGCAAAGTCGACCACGGCGGAATTTGAGCTCAGAATGTACCGGCAGACGAAATACCGCCAAGCATTTCGTCCGGCGTGCTAACGGTTTTGCCAGCTCACGGCCTTATAAAAGGGACATTATTGTGTAAAGTAACCTGCTTAATAATTTGATGACAATCCAAAGAAAATCTGGAGCGTATTGTTCATAATAGAGTGACTTATAGATGACAGAGAATCGAGAAGAGGCAAGGAAAGTATTTGTATCGCAATCTGTATGAATTGATTGCCGTTATAGAAATATATACAATGGGAAACCACAAATGACGAGACAGTGGCTATGCAGTCACTAATGAAAGGCAATACTGGAGTTCATTCAGATGCATTAGGTATCATAAAGAAATAGATACTGAAGAAACGACGAAAATGGGAAATATTAAACTTCAATGTTAAAACGAAATTTACTTATTCAGTAATTGAAATCTGCAATGTTAGAAGACCAACAGCTGCTGACTCTATACAGACGTGGTAGTAATAATGGAATGTGTGAGACTTGCGGAGAAAAATAATGTTTTCTAGACATGTGATACTTACTTGACAGCTAATTATTGCAACGTTAGATATCAGGTTCTTAGAACATATTTATATAATGTTGTTTCATATAAAAGGGTGTTATTGTTAAGTGGGATGATACTGGCTAATATATCTAGTCTAACAGTGGTCTGCCCTTGGGCAGGTCCTCTGCATCTGAAACTTCTCCCCGTCTATAAGACCTGGAAGAACCCGTACTCTCCTTTGCCACCGTAGATTACTGAAACTTCGGAAGCCATGGATAGACTTGGAATAAATACTGGGTTGCTGTTCCATTGCCTTCTCAGGGCAGGTGGGATTTGAACTCAAAATGTAGAGAGCCGGAAGATATACAGTAAAGCATTTCTGCCGCCGCACCAACGATTCTGCTATTTTCTCACGATAATCAGACGGGGCAATATCCGGCGAATATGGTAGGTGGGGCATCAGTTGTCATTCAAATTGCTCCAGCCTTTGGAATATCATCCTTGTTGTATGTGACCAAGTATTATCCTGATGGAACAACACCTTTCGTCTTGAAACAAAGATAGTCATTTTTTTCTAGCGCTGACTTAAGCCACTCAAGCTGCTTGCAGTAGATCGCCTTTGTTATCGTTTGGTTTGGGTTTAAAAGTTCAAAGTGGACTCAACTTTTCATATCCCACAAAACACATAACAACACTTTATGTGGGTGAAAACCTTCTTTAGCCTGGGGTGGCGGTGTTTCTCCTTTCTCTACCCACTATCTTCGGCGCTTGACATTTTTTTAAAGGAACCCATTTCTCGTCACCAATCATTATTCGGGCCAAGAAAGGTTCATTCGTGAGACGTGACAGCAAAGAAGAGCACACATTCACTCTCTGCGCGCGATTAGACTCGGAAAGTTTGTGAGGAAACCATTGACCCAATTCGCTGTCTTATTTGGAATTATAAGGAGGCGCGTTGGCAGAATCGTTAGCTTGTCGGGCAAAATGGTTAGCGGTATTTCGTCCGTCTTTACGTTCTGCGTTCATATTCCACCGAGATCAACTTTGCTTTTCATTATTTCGGGATCAATAAAATAAATACCAGGTGAGTACTGGAGTGGATGTATTCAACTTAACCCTTCCTCCAAACTTGCTGGTTTTGTGTCAAAATTCGAAACTAATAATTAACAATTATGATATGCAGAAGGCATCCCCAGGAAGAGTTTTTTTTTTTTACATGTAACATATAAGAGGAAACTGCTTTAATAAACTAGACACTAGGTTTTACATGACGTCAAGCTTCTTCTTTCCAAATGAATTAATGACATTTTTGTTGTTTCAAGACGTTCATTTTGTAAGTGAATCAAAAACATAGACTGATTAATCATTTAGATTAATAAGATGCAGGTGGCAGACCCGGAACATGATATTTCGTGTAATATATAATGGTTTCAATATTTAGCACAAGACCAGACATTTTTGGGGTGGTTGCTATTCGATTACATCGACCCCAGTGCTTAACTAGTACTTATTTTATTGATACCGAAAGGATAAAATGTAGAATCGACCTCGATCGAATTTGAACACAGGATTTGAACGAGTATTTTGCCCGGTACGCTAACTAGTGCGCAAGCTCACCGCCTTATTCATGTAATATATAACAGGAAGCTGTTTTGATAAACTAAACACTGTGTTTTACATGATAATAAAGAGGTTGTATCTAAGTGAATCAAAAACAATATTCTATGTAAGCAGTACTAAGCTGAACAATACAGCTGTAAAAGTCATTTAAAGAGCAGTTAATTAATAATTCACTGTGTTATTTTGATACAATGATATTAGCTATACAAACGAGACATCATTACACGGAAATACATAATAGAGGCGACGCATCAAAGTTTCTTTAATAACCAACATAAGAATAATGATTTCCACTTTTATGACCGTCAAGCATACAAAAATTATGCATTGATTATATATCACAATAGTGAACAATTATGTCTTCGTTGGTTACAGGTTTTCGCTAGAACAATGAAGAGTTTAAGTGTGTCTTTGGCAGTGAAAATGGTGAAAGTAACAAGGTACAGACGTGGTTCCGAGGTCAGTCCCACTTCCCGGCACATTGGATAACTGTCGTCTGCAATAGTTGGTAGACGGAAATTGAAAGAAAACCGTCGTATATACGTGTGTGTGTTTGTGTCTGTGTTCGTCCCTCACCACCGCTTGACAACCGTATTTTAGTGTATTTTCGTCCTTGTTACCTAGCGGCTCGGCTAAGATGACCAATAGAATAAGTACCAGACTTCAAAAATAAGCACTAGGGTGGATTCATTCGACTAAGATTCTTCACGGCGGTGCCCCAGCATAGTCGCAGTCTAATGATTGAAGCAAGTAAAAGATAAAAGATTAGGGAATGTCTCTACCTCAGGGAAGAACAAACATAGTGAGGGATTTCGTTTAGTAAGAACGAGCTAAACAGTTTTTCAGAAAATAATCACTTTTAATTCGTATGGCCTGGAGCAACGTAAAGTTGCAACACGCGTCTCGGCCCACGAACTGAACCTGCGATCTTAACATCGAGATCCCATCACTCTAACCAATAGGCCATACACTTTTATGCACACACACACAAACACACACATATATATACACACATAGATGACATACAGACATGCAGACAAATAGATCGATAGATAGATAGATAGATAGATAGATAGATAGATAGATAGATAGATAGATAGATATTGATAGATATTGATAGATATCGATTGTCATAGATAACAGAGAAGGTGACGTGGGCTTCCACTAAGATGAGATTAAAATATGCCAAAATTACAATCCTTTAATTATTAGGAATATTTTCGCCCTCTCTTTCTCTCTATCTATCCATCTATCTATCCAGCCATCTTTCTATCTATCCATCTGTTTATCTCTTTATCTCTGTCTCTCTCTCTCTCTCTGTCTCTCTCTCTCTCTCTCTCTCTCTCTATCTCTCTCTCTCTCTCTTCCTCTCTCTCTCTCTCTTTCTCTTTCTCCCTCTTTCCCTACATTTATATATATATATATCAATGAATCCATCTACCTTTCTCTTTCTTACACTCTCTTCTCCCTATCTCTTTGTCTCTCTCCCTCTCTCTCTTCATCTCCCTCTCTCTTTCTCCTGCTCTCTCTTCCTCTTCCACTAAGTATGAGGCTTTAACCCCGACATTACTTTCAAGAAAGTCTAAATATTTTACACTCTTACTGTAAATAAAATATTCTTCCGAAGTTGTCCTGTTTCTCGTTTTAAAGCCATGTAAAATTTCCAGTTTTCATTTTGTTGTTGTTGATTGCATCAAATAGAAAGCCATTATTGCTGTACATCCGAAGACTATGCTTTAGGGGATACGCTCTTTCAAGGACATTAGAAGGCAACTGGGAATCGGAGTCATCATGATTGCTGAAACGAAAGCAAACACCGTTAGTATGTGATTGGAAGTGATGATTGAAATACCGTGAGCAAATTATGTATGAGCCAGCATAGAAATAAATATCAAATATATTATTAACCAATGTAAAATACGGCGTAAAGATATTTCGATCTCGTTAAGAGAATTCAAATAAACACCTGCAAGAAAAGGATAATCTAGAAAATTTCTTTAACTTTTACAAGCAGAAGTGTGTAAATATACATGTATATATGTATGTATGCATGTATGCATGTATGTATCTATGTATAAAATTAATACAAACAGCAGTTTGCAATTTTTCACCCAAAAGGAGAATTTTACGAATGTCACTAAATGTGACTCGGGCATTAGAAATAAGAGCTGAACTTTTTTAATGCAATGGTTAACGCACATGAATCAAAACATTAGAGCAGTTTAGCTCTTATTTCTAGCACTGTCTTTCCTAACATCCTAGTCACATTTACGCGCGCGCGCGCGCGCACACACATAAATATCCATATATATATATTCATATACACGTATGGATGTATGGAGTATGAATGTGTGTGTGTGT
>NC_068982.1:136893358-136893753 GCF_001194135.2 Octopus bimaculoides
TGTGTGTGTGTGTGTGTGTGTGTGTGTGTGTGTGTGTGTGTGTGTGTGTGCATGCGTGCGTGTGTGTTTGTAATTTGGTGTTAGCGATTAGGAGAAATTTTGGTTATGTAAAGTTTGTAATTATATTTGAGGCGCAGCACCCCGAAACTAGTCTGTAGATGCCAGACCAGCAAGGGGAAGCAGCTGACCTCCCCTGTTCGAAGGTTATATTGGACACAGGTTCGTGTGTCACATAGCTAGCTAGAGGCGATGGCCTCTTGGAGCTAATCAACGGCAGCATTCATCCTATTTTTTGGACTGCCATATTGGCTTGACGATAACTATTAATATCCAGTACCGCTACCGTAGTCTCCTTTAGAGAGACTTAGAAATATATATATATATATATATATATA
>NC_068982.1:136894427-136896895 GCF_001194135.2 Octopus bimaculoides
AAAATACTTATTGTATTCCCTATCTTGAATAAAGACCTTTGCATTTTCAAACCTTCTTTCTTATATGTGTGTGTGTGTGTGTGGTGTGTGTGTGTGTGTGTGTGTGTGTGTGTCTGTGTCTGTGCCTTTGTGTGTGCGTGTGTTTCATAGCAAGTGGTATACATCTCGCTTAGGCATTTATTTCGTCTTTTTGCATTCTGAGTACAAATCCCACCTTGGTCTACGTGAGTGTTTGGCTAAATCTATTACTCTGCTTAAGCTCGTCACATGCCACTTGTAGGTGCTTTTATTGAAATTCACCCAATTGCATGCATTGAGAATCATTCACCGGTTTGAAGGTATTTTCCTCTCTTTCTCCCACCTATGTTTTAGGCACTGCAAAGGGTCAGGAACACTATCATCTTACTTTACTAATAAAGTGTTATTAGTACTTATTTTATTGACCATGGAGACGAGAAAAACTAAGTGGGATTTGAAGCTCAGAACATAGTGGTGCAAGACTATTGTGTCATTTCAATAATCTGCTATTTTTTTTTACGCTTAACCCAACTTAATACTCACTATAGATCATCCTAATGTGTGCCTTTGTGTGTGGCACATTTGGCTAGTGTCTTCTAATATAGCTTCGGGCCGAATAAAGCCTTGTGAGGGGATTTGGTAGACGGAAACCCGAAAGAAGGCGGCCGTGTGCGTGTGTGTGTGAGTGTGTGTGTGCGTTTATATATATATATATATGTGTGTGTGTGTGTGTGTGTGTGTGTGTGTGTGTGTGTGTGTGTGTGTGTGTGTGTGTTTCTTTCTCTTCGTTCCCCTACACCGATTGACAACCGACTGGTTTGTTTACGTTCCCGCAAGTTAGCGGCTCGGCTAAAAGGACCAATAGATTAAGTAACAGGCTTTAAAAACTATAGGTACTGGGATCGACTCGTTCAACAAAAAATTCTACTAGGTGGTGACCCAGCATGGCAGCAGTCTAATGACTAAAGCAAATAAAAAAAGATGATAGGGTCCCGGTTTCGATCACAATAAGTAGCATCTTGAGCAGAAATCTTTTCTTCCACAGACTTCAGTTGACTTGTGAATGAGATTAGATACAATGAAACTGTTCGGAAGACTGTCGCGTGGATTTTATCTGTACTTTGAAGAGCCAACTTTGTCTGCCCAAGGATTATATTAACGGTACAAGCTATCTGAGGAATACTGATTGAATGAGCAGGGAATTCAGTTGATCGAACAATTAGAGTACTCATCAACGAAACCGACGGAGATCCATAAAATTTGAATACCATGGTGAGCATCGTAGAATAGAGATAAACTCAGTCTTCAACAAAGCTTCTATTCTCAACTGGGAATATTTCACTTTTCATAAGCAGTTAATGTCGTTAAGAAACTCATAATTTTCACAACTTTGTACCTCTTTTAATATGTAGGCTTCCATACAATTTCGGCCTTCCATACAATTCATACTTTCAGGTTCTATTCTGTTACCTATTATGTTAGATAAAAATAAATGTTTCTAATGTACGTTTTGGCTTCATTGTATGACATGATATTACTCCTTTTCAGCGTAATGTTTTGGTATAAATATATTATATATATATATATACCCAAGCCTATTCCCCATTTTTTAGGAGGAGATAGCCACAGCAAGACACACACCAGGCAATTAATTCATTTCTCAGCTCAAATGGTTTAAATATACTGAATGATGTCTACTATATTTAGAGTATTGTGGCGAGTACTATAAAGCATGAATTTGGTTCCTAAAACAAATGAGACTGTAATTCAGTTTCAGTCCTGAATTGAAGCCGTTTCACTATATATAAACCATTAATGTTCTTGAGAAACGCATAAGCATCGCAAATTGTATACGACGTTTCTAAGTTAGAGGATTTGTCATGTCTAATCTAAAATATATCAATGCACGGGAACCAACCTATACTGAAACAAGAGTGTTACCGTTGAACGAAGGATAAGTGTGTTATCTTTGAATGAGTGAAGGCGCGTGGCTTAGTGGTTAGGGCATTCGGCTCACGATCGTAAGGTCGTGAGTTCAATTTCCGGCGACGTGTTGTGTCCTTGAGCAAGACACTTTATTTCACGTTGCTCCAGTCCACTCAGCTGGCAAAAATGAGTAGTACCTGTATTTCAAAGGGCCAGCCTTGTCATACTCTGTGTTACGCTGAATCTCCCCGAGAACTACGCTAGGGGTGCACGTGTCTGTAGATTGCTCAGTCACTTGCACGTTAATTTCACGAGCAAGCTGTTCCGTTGATCGTATCAGCTGGGACCCTAGTCGATGTAACCGACGGAGTGCTCCTTTATCTTTGAATGGATAAGAAGAGCAAAAATTGAGATAAATAACGATACTCTTGTATCGAACTGTTTTCGAAAGTTTGATGGTTGGAAGAATCGCTACAACTTCGAACAACAAGCTTTGCAGTATTTGTTCCGGCTCCTTTTATATA
>NC_068982.1:136897460-136898363 GCF_001194135.2 Octopus bimaculoides
ATATATATATGCACAAAGCAGTGACAATCAAACTGACAATTATTCGTATATATTTAAGACGTTCATTTCGGGATACTTGTCTCGGTGAGAACTTTCTTTTTACTGAATTTGTATGGATAAAACACGTCAATTTGGAGTTTGAACGCCGCTTGCAGATTGCCAGACAACTATTTTGATATGATTTCAATTCCTCAGCAATAGACTCCGTTTCGGTCGCTAATATACTAGTCGGAAATTCTGTTTCTCTCTATAAACACCAAAAGATATATCTTTTGATGCCTTTACTACGGCATTGTTAAACTATCGTTCGTTTAAGATAAGCGGCGTTCAAAATATCGAAGTTTGCATATATATCTAACGTGTTCCTGTGCACTAGAGCCCGAAAGGCGATCGCTATGACATACAGGTTTCAGCGTGAGTACGCATCCTCAGTGATTGATACCTTTTCAGTCGCACAAATATGATGTGTGTGCGCACGCGCGTGTGTATACCTCCGTCCGGCAAATTTTAAACGCATGAACCCAGTTCAATCAGCAATATTGTCTGTAACCTTTAAAACCAGGTCTATATAGTAAGGTGTCTCCCGTACTCTATCTCTCTGATTCTGCCCCTCTCTCTGCCTCTCTCTCTTCTTCTCACTCTCCCGCTCTCTGTGTATACACACATTTATGCATATATATGTGTGTATATATATATATATAGAAAGAGAGAAACAGGAAGATAGAAGACAGAGAACTGACTTCCTTGCATGTTAAAAAATAGATGTTCGAATAAACATCTGCAATTTGCCTTGAAACGAAATAGCTGTAAAAGTTTATTTCCAAATTACAGTGGGTTAACAGTGGACTATACATACATACATACATACATACAAATATATATATATATATATATATATATATA
>NC_068982.1:136898883-136899824 GCF_001194135.2 Octopus bimaculoides
TGTGTGTGTGTGTGTGTGTGTGTGTGTGTGTGTGTGTGTGTGTGTGTGTTTATATGTGTGTGTCTATTAGCGGATGTATATAACTATCACGCATGTATCTAGATCAGCCATTGTCAAAATTCTTCACTTGGAGGCATACAGGAGGTGATATAAAAACATACTCAACAACTTTTCCTGGAATATTTAGAACTATGACTACCAAATGGTGTCTAAAATTTTGGAAATAAACATGTGCATATATGTGTAGAAAAGGTGCATGCGTGCGTATATATGCATAGATAGATACATACCCACATACATATAGCTATATGTGTGTGTGTGTGTCTGTGTGTGTGTATCTAGGTTATGAGAGGTAATGGTGTCAAGAAGTCCTAAAGGTGTCAGGTAATGCTGAGTAAGTGCTATGGACAGACTATAGTTAAGCTCCAGGTTTCGATAATGATACGAATAAAGAGTTCACTGTAGGTGATGCATATATATAAAAATTAACAGAATGAGATAGAAAAAGAATCTAAGGCTGTGTTAGCACTCCGTATTTCTTATCTTCTCTATAACAACTATTGCTTAACCGTCTCTGATGAAGAGATATATAAAATATCCCGGAAATGTTCTGAAATCTTTTATAGCCTTGGATATTTTTTTATCTCATTTTACTCTTTTACTCTTTTACTTGTTTCAGTCATTTGACTGCGGCCATACTGGGGCACCACCTTTAGTCGAGCAAATCGACCCCAGGACTTATTCTTTGTAAGCCTAGTACTTATTCTATTGGTTCTCTTTTGCCGAACCGCTAAGTTACGGCACTTAAACACACCAGCATCGGTTGTCAAGCGATGTTGGGGGTACAAACACAGACACATAAACATATACACACGCATACATATATATATATATATATATATATATATAGAGAGAGAGAGAGAGAGAGAGAGAGAGAGAGA
>NC_068982.1:136900193-136902234 GCF_001194135.2 Octopus bimaculoides
ATATACGCGTTTGTTAATTATATATATATATATATATATATACGCGTTTGTTAATTATATATATATATATACGCGTTTGTTAATTATATATATATATATATATACATATGAGCTATTGCTTATTTTGGCTCATTAACTATGTGCCTGGAAAATTATGTGTAATGCAGTTTTCAAAACGTTCAACCATTAATATGGATTCTTTCTTAAGCCTTAAATTATCATTCTTTTTAAATCTGGGTCGCACATAAAACTAGCATCGCTCCAATATTCCTCGAAGTACTTTTTAGAAAGCACTGATTTACATATATAAATACACTCTGAGATATGTAAATAAACTTTTAATGCATGAATGAAGATAATTGTGCTATGCTATTATAAATGTAGTTAAAGATGTCCCTGGATTAATTCCATTTAAAATAGACTTTTTATTTTGATATGATGAATATGAAGCAATAAGTTATGTTCTGAATCATTAGGAGTGAATTACATTAATTACTGAAGCGTGGCTTCATTTTGTAGTTGAAATGTTCTGTCATTCAGATCAGTGAAGTGTTGACAATGAATTCTATTCTAAAATTAAAACGAGTGATAAATTAAATATGCGTGTGTATAATATACATATGTATATTTAAACACATATACACACATATGTGAGTGTATGTATGTGTATATACATACATACATATTATATATACATATATATAGATATAGATAAACACATATATATACGTACATATAATATATATATATATATATATATATAAGAACACATTTATGTTTGTATGCATGTGTATTTTCGTTTCTGTGTGTTAGAGGAGGTAATAAATACATATGTGCAGCTTCCAGTGAACTGCAAAGAAGATATTCCACACTGAAAGTGCTTAATGAATATGAAACTTCTGTGGGTGCATGTGTGTATGTGTGTTGGTGCTTGTGTATTTTGTGTGTGTGTGTGTGTGTGTGTGTGGGCCTTTGCCTGTAATCCTATAATAAATTAGTTCAGTTGTACTTTATTTATGTGGTGATACTTAGTCAACTTAGCCGATCCTCTTTTTTAAGGTGACTGATGTTATGTTGATGAAACATTTCTAGTCGTCACAGAATCTGTAGGCATTTATGCAATGTGTATATTCATTGCTAATTTTCAGTATCGATCTCGAAATATTAAAATTTCCACTACCTTATCTTATAATTAACCACATAGCTCGTTAACGCTATATTTCTTTTTCCTGTGAAGGCGTGTGTCTTAGTGGTTGGGAGTATGGTATTCGGCTCATGATTGTAAAGTTGTGAGTTCGATCCCCAGCTTCGCATTCTGTCCTTAAGCAAGACACTTTATTATACGTTGCTCCAGTCCACTCAGCTGGCAAAAACGAGTTGTAATTCTAATTCAAAGTACCAGCTTTGTCACACTCTGTGCCACGCATTATCTCCCTTAGAACTACGTCAAGTGTACGTGTGTCTGTAAAGTGCTCAGCCACTTTCACGTTAACTCCACGAGCAGGTTCTTCCCTCGATTACATCAACTGTAACATATATCATCACAACAGACGAAGTGTCAGTTTAGTTCTTTTTTTTTTTTCCTATATGGCTAAAGTTTTATTCACTCATTCCGATATATGTTAGATAGTTGCATATCAAGAGGGACTGATATGGTAGTTCTATTAGGATAGTTTTCCCTTTCGTGAGCCATTCAGGCATTGTCTCTGGCTCTGCTAGTATGTTGTTAACGTTTTCAGCCAGCTCTTTGTGTATTGCTGTCAGATATTTTAACCAGAAGTTGAGGATCTTGTCGTGCCCAGGTGCCTTCCAGCTGCTATTATTATTATTATTATTATTATTATTATTATTATTATTATTATTATTATTATTATTATTATTATGTTGTTGTTGTTGTTGTTGTTGTTGTTTTTTCTTCTTTCTTCAGATTTTCTTCCATTTCTCGCCGAGTGTTTTCCGTACACCTGGGGCAGAGAAACTCATTGTATGCATTCCCAGTTTACACACGCATATTCACAGGTAAAATATGTATTAAAAAAAA
>NC_068982.1:136902249-136903941 GCF_001194135.2 Octopus bimaculoides
TGTTTTCACAGCGATAATGCCTTTCTCAGTACATGAGTCGTTCCATTTTACACGATTTTTTGCACTTCCTGTAGGGATGGTAAGCCTGGTATCATTTTTAAATAGGTTTCAGTACCTTTTTTTTATCATTCCTAGAGATCCTCATGTCAATTAATAAACACATCTTCTTTGTCTGATCTTTTATAATAATATCCGGTTTATTAGCTTTTATTTATTTATTTATTTATTATTATTATTATTATTATTATTATTATTATTATTATTATTATTATTATTATTATTATTATTCGTCAGTTTCAGTATGAAACCGATGAAAGAGGCTCTGTATTGTTATACGGCATGCTAGAACCCATAACCAAACCACATCCTACGATCTTAAATTTAAAAAAAATGAACACATATACAATAACAAAGTCTAAGATACGCACACAAAGTGCAAGATGTGTCATGTCTAGAAAAACGTGTGATGGCCATAGTTGTAGTGCATTTATAAATACATTACTAAACATTGACCATAACAGAAGATTTTTCTACGTTGTTAAATCGCTTTTCTTGTAGAATCGTCTTTGTAAAGATTTGTTGTCAAGAAAAATGACATTTCTTCCTATAGTGTTGAAAGATTAAAATAATAATTTCTCCCTAACGTGAAGAAATAACTGAGATAATCATCGCGTTGTCATAGATTTCTACGTTTTATGTTTTCTATAACAATTTTATTGCTCTGAGTTAATCTGGTAACCAATTAGCAATTTTAAAGAAGAAAGAATATTACCAAGTATTATTTGTAAGACAGGGAAAAAAATAATCGTAAATTATTTTCCAACATAAGGAAATTTGTATATTCTTAACCAATTATCACATTTGAAGAAGAGAAAATGTTATCAAATATCATTCGGAAAGAAGAAAGAGAAAAACTTCTTTGAATCTTTTTTTAATATGAAAGATTTGTATATTTTTCATGGTAAATTTTTAGTGCTTTCGTACCCGTTATTTTCAAAGTTGATAGATATTATTTCATACAGATTTCTGACTATAAACTACGTTTTCCTGGTTTTAGAATAAATCCATGCACATGAATGTTTCTGTGGATTGTATGACGTCACTAAAAGGGATGGCGATAGAAAGCGCTTTCATCTGCAAAGTCTCCGTCAACCTTTGCAATTGAAAAATTGGACGTTAAATGACGATGATGATGTTGATGATGATGATGATGATGATGATGATGATGATGATGATGATGATGATGATGATGACGACGATGACGGCGATGATTATGATGATGATGATGGTGGTGGTGGTGGTGATGATGATGATGATGATGGTGATGATGATGATGATGATGATGGTGGTGGTGGTGGTGGTGATGATGATGATGATGAAGAAGATGAAAATGATGATGATGATGATGATGAAATAGCCCGAAATCAGACTGGTATGCTGGTCTCGTTGCTAGAATGTAGTAGGGGTTCGCTCCCCTGCTGGCAATATATCGGATGCAGATGTTGTGCATCGTTAACGAGATGTCCTCTTGGCGATAAAAAAATGGCAGTAAAGTCCGTTCGAACGGAACAGTCATGTTGAAGTGGCTACGAACATTACTTGCTAATACAACTACTGCGTTCATCTCTTAGAGAGATTTTAGAACTAGCCTTTTTGTTGATATGTATATATACATACATATATATATATATA
>NC_068982.1:136903966-136904743 GCF_001194135.2 Octopus bimaculoides
ATAACATAATATGGTAAAAATTCGATATTAATTAATATCAATTTAATACCAGGAAACTAGCACATTAAAAGAATCAGAAGGTTCAGGAAAAATTTTTTCGAGATCCTAATATTATAGTACTTGTGTATATAAGATTGACCAGTAACCGGTCTTCTAGCATATTGACAGACCGGTTACTGGTCAATCTTATATACACAAGTATATAGATAGATAGATAGATAGATAGATAGATAGATAGATAGATAGATATGAACAAATTTAGTAGTGTATCAGAATACAGCTTGCTATAAATAGAGCTGTCGCTCCAAAACCACAAATTTCTCACTAAGAAATTACACAGGGCGAGTGCAACGAATATAACAGAAATAGGCTTACCTTGTATGCACTACAGAACCAAGGAATATTGATATTCCGGGACGAATTGATTTTGCAGTAAGTCTAGCTGATGAGTTTTAAGTATATTCATACAAAAAGCGAAATCAATTGATCCCGGAATATCTGTATTCCTTACCTCTGTAGTTCATACAAGGGAAGCCTGTAGCCCATCTTTTATACCAAGACAAAACAATGTACATGATAACACATCCAATCAATTAAGATCAGACGCCATGAGATCCACTGCCTAGTATTGCATCCAGGCATTTTATTATTATTATTATTATTATTGAGTGAGAGAGCAGTGCATAATACCTTATTTAATTTTGTTTATGTGTGTGTGTGTGTGTGTGTGTGTGTGTGTGTGTGTGTGTGTGTGTGTGTGTGTGTGTGTGTGTGTGT
>NC_068982.1:136905478-136910157 GCF_001194135.2 Octopus bimaculoides
TGTGTGTGTGTGTGTGTGTGTTTGTGTATATGTTTGTGTGTCTGTGTTTGTCCCCCCAACATCGCTTGACAACTGTTGCTGGTGTGTTTACGTCCCCGTAACTTAGCTGTTCGGCAAAAGAGACTGATATAATAAGTACTAGGCTTCCAAAGAATAAGTCCCGGGGTCGACTTGCTCGACTAAAGGCGGTGCTCCAGCATGATCGCAGTCAAATGATTGAAACAAGTAAAAGAGTCAAAGAGTACGTGTCCACACCTAAGTACTGGGTCAATTTTTTTTTCATTTTAACATACCGTTCGTGGCGGTGTCACAGTGTGATTGCAATCTAAAAACTCAAACAGAATAAAAGAGAAAACAAATATTGGACAGATTGTGATGAGCATAAGCTCATCAATTTTCTAAACATTATCTGTGACATTGATTTTCTTGACTAATTGGTGATCAAAGAGCTGCATAATACTCTATTGGATATCAATTATACGTGTACATTATCATCACCGATGATATCATCATTGAGTTAATAATCAGTATTTTTGCATTTTGTTACTTCTTTTGAACGTGTATTTATGCTAATTGTTAGACTATTTGATGAGCAAAGTGTGGAGAGAATTCTGCAATTTTATAGATACGCATACTAATTAAACATACATTGACACACATACACATTCTCACACACATGCACATATATTTATATTTGTATATGTGTATGTGTAAGTTGTGTGTATGTATATGCTTTGTGTGTGTGTGTGTGTGCGTGTGTGTGTGTGTGTGTGTGTGCGTGCGCGCGCGCGTGTGTGTGTACCGCATTCTTTATTTTTATCGGTTTTGCTATTCTTATTATTAAAATCGTCTGTGTTTGGATCCGCCGTTAATTGTCCGATGTCGCCAAGCAGGTCATAATAAAGATTAAAATGAAGCTGGGCGGAATATGCTTTGAAATATAGGATCTGTTTAACTGTTTTATTTTTTGATTTTGATTGACTTAAATCATATCTGACACATAGCATGTCCAGAGATTCGTTGATGAAGGATTGTGTACATTTGGTCTATTTGCATGCTGTTGATACACCCATGAAGGGATATGAATTTATCCTGTCTCGTAGATTTTTTTTCATGAGTTCATTGTATTTCAGATCAGGATGTCTGATGAAGTGAATGAATAGTAATATTCTTACACGCTGCGTATTTGCATGTATTACATATTTTAATATGGAGTATGGAATAAACAAAGTTCGTTCACGGAAACGTTCGTAACATTGACTTGACTTCCTTTTTTCTTCAATTAAATTAATTATTATTAAGTTTGTGAAGTTTATAGCATGTCTTCTGCATCATGACTTGGATTCGTAAAGTGTGCCTTTTTTTTATAATTTATTGACCGACCTTTCTTTGGTTACTGGAATAATACGCTAGCCAGGTTCCTACACGAAGTGCTGACGAGGTGAACACATGGATTGTACTTATACCCCCAATTATTGTATAAGGTATGTGTACGAGTGTGCGTGTGTGTGAGTTTATGTGGGAGTACGTGTGTGTTTGTTGTGTGTGTGTGTGTGTGTGTGCACGTTGGTGAACAAACAAAAGAAAAAATAACGCGTTTAGTTGAAGTTGTATTTGATAAAATGATTTAACTGTACATTATTTACAGTTTTGTAGATGTAAAACACGTCTGTATCCTTGGATGTATAGGCGGCGAGCTGGCAGGATCGTTAGCACGCCGGGCGAAATGCTTAGCGGTATTTCGTCTGTCTTTACGTTCTGAGTTCAAATTCCGCCGATGTCGACTTTGCCTTTCATCCTTTCGGGGTCGATTAAAAAAGTACCAGTTACGCACTGGGGTCGATGTAATCGACTTAATCCCTTTGTTTGTCCTTGTTTGTCCTCTCTATGTTTAGCCCCCTGTGGGCAATAAAGAAATATATATCCTTGGATGTATAGAGTCAGAGTGAAGAAAATTTAAAAGAAATTTAAAATAGCTTTTATTTGATAATATTTATGCTTCCATTGGTCAATTCAAAGTACAATAGTCCGCGACAAGTTTTTCATTATATTTACCCCAGGGTAGAGCACACAGTCTTGAAATAAAATTCTTACGTGAACATTTCACAGAGTGACAACGTTGTGTTCATTTGGCTAACTGTGTTCAGAATCTATACAAGAGGGGGTTTCAAGTTGTGCTTCTATACCCTGGTGATTTATGGGCTTTCGTTTTGATAATGTCAAAATGATATATTCTGATATATTTCCAATGCATTTCATGGAGGACACTTTCGTGGAATACAAATTTTCTATTGAGCCAATCGCTGATTCACAACACACATACATCTATATACATACACACATATGTATGTATGTGTGTGTGTATGTGCGTATGTGTGTATGTATACACACACACACACAAACACACTCACACACTGTTGTTCTGTCAGCAGAATTCTACCCAAAGGTAATTCGTTAAATCAATTCTATTATAGTAGACACATTTCCCAAGATTCCATGCAATAGAATCTTGGAAAAGTGCCTTCTACAATAGACATCTACCCAAAGCTGAATAACTGCAGAGTGAACTTCTTCACCAGCCATCCAAGTCTATTCACGAGAGAGACTAGCAAATCTGTTACATCACTGCTTCTTACAAAAAAAAATACACAATAACGTTGTGTTGACGCAGTAGACTAATTAATCATACGGACATAACTCCAGGAATAACAACCAATTTATTTTTTACACTATTATTTCAAAAATAGAAAAAAAAGTCACGACTAACATATTAGCAGCTCTCAAGTCAGTATTGTTTTGTTGACATAAACTACTTAAAGATTCACAATTCACAACCAATAATTTTCTGAATTGAAACGGGAGGAGAAAAAAATTTAAAACTGACAATAACGTAAAGACGAAAAAAAATAATTATCACTTTTGAAGATTTGTAAACCTGACTGATAAACGGATCATAAAATCTCTTCAGTTTTATAGCTTCAATTTTAGCAGTTTCAGCTGTAAACAATTAGAAAAGACAATGAAGTGATAGCAAATATTATGTACAAAATAGCAATTACTTTTGAAACAAGATGATCAATAATGATAACCGAGGAACAATATATTCTAGTAGTGGAACAGCAATCAAAATACACACACACACACATATGTACAGTCATATACAAACGTTTAGATGATAACTAGAAAAAATATCTGAAAAACGTTGCGAGAGATGTTATAAGCCATAAATAGACCTAAACAATAGAACGGATGACTTTCAGTGTTAAGTATCGGCTTCATTATAATGTGTGTTTAAACAGAAGACAGTTTTAAAACAAAGCATTTCTTTTAATCATACTTTATTATTAAGCGAGCTTTATTTATAAAGGCTACTAAAAAAATGTTTGAACTGAAGAAATTACGAAGACATTGGTCATAGATATAGATATTATCAGTGACTTCGTTTTTAATCAGGTTAATTTTATTGAGTGGAGAGAATAGCTAAGTCAGTGAAGTGGGTTTAAAGGTTGATCTAAAATTCAAGATCTCAAACTTGATATTCTTTTCTACTCTAGGCACAAGGCCCAACATTTTTGGGGAGGGGTGCAGTGGATTGGATCGACCTCAACACGCGACTGGTATTTAAGTTATCGACTCCGAAAAGATGAAAGACAAAGTCGACCTCGGGGGAATTTGAACTCAAAACATAAAGACAGATGAGATACCGCTAAGCATTTCGCTCAGCGTGCTAACGTTTCTTATTTCTTTATTGCCCACAAGGGGCTAAACAAAGAGGGGACAAACAAGGACAGACAAAGGGATTAAGTCGATTACATCGATCCCAGTGCGTAACTGGTACTTAATTTAACGACCCCGAAAGGATGAAAGGCAAAGTCGACCTCGGAGGAATTTGAACTCAGAACGTAACGGCAGACGAAATACCGCTAAGAATTTCGCCCGGCGTGCTAACGTTTCTGCCTGCTCACCGCCTTACAAACTTGATATTCTAAAACATTCAAGCTCTGGTATTTTGCTATTCCGTCCTAAAGCCATTAAGTAAAATCTCAGCTCAGTTATTCTTCCTGTTAATATAAGAAAGGATATAATGCCGGCGAGCTGGCAGAATCGGTAGCACGCTGGAGGAAACGCTTAACGGCATTTCGTCCGTCTTTACGTCCTGAGCTCAGATTCCGCTGAAGTCGACTTTGCCTTTCGCTCTTTTGGGGTCGATAAAGTAAGTACCAGCTGAGCATTGCAGTCGATGCATTCGACGTTTCTTCTCCCCTCAAATTTCAGGCCTTGTGCCTACAGTAGAAATGCGTATTAGAGAGGATATAAAGCGGGGAGCTGATAGAATTGTTAGCATGTTAAAAGAGAAAATAGAACAATATCTTCCATATATATGTACATACATGCATATATGTATATATATATATATATGCAAATATGTAATACACTCACACACTTTCATTCTTTTTTATTTTACTTGTTTCAGTCATTTGACTGCGTCCATGCTGGAACGCCGCCTTTGGTCGAACAAATCGACCCCAGGCCTTATTCTTTGTAAGCCGAGTACTTATTCTATCGCTCTATTTTGCCGAACCACTAAGTTACGGGGACGGACATAAACACACCAACATACATACGCGCGCGCGCATATACATATATATATATATATATATATATATATATATATATAT
>NC_068982.1:136910711-136912752 GCF_001194135.2 Octopus bimaculoides
GTGTGTGTGTAGGCGTAGGAGTGACTGTGTGGTAAGTAGCTTGCTTACGAACCACATGGTTCCGGATTCAGTCGAACTGCGTGGCACCTTGGGCAAGTGTCTACTACTATAGCCTCAAACCGACTAAAGCCCGAGGCTATAGTAGATAGCCATGAGTGGATTTGGTAGAGGGAAACTGAAAGAAGCCCGTCGTCTATATGTATATGTGTGTATGTGTTTGTGTGTCTGTGTCCCCCCCCCAACATCGCTTGACAACCGATGCTGGTGTGTTTACGTCCCCGTAACTTAGCGGTTCGGCAAAATAGAACGATAGAGTAAGTACTAGGCTTACATAGAATAAGTTGTGGGGTCGATTTGCTCGACTAAAGGCGGTACTCCACCATGGCCACAGTCAAATGACTGAAACAAGTTAAAGAGAGTAAAAGAGTAGATAGATAGATAGATAGATAGATAGATAGATAGATAGATAGATAGATAGATAGATAGATAGATGGATAGATAGATAGATATAGATGTATATCTGTAAATATATTAGTGTATTCATGTGGGTATGTATGTTTTCTTGAAAATGCTTTCAAAGCCTTCATGAACTTCATTCCTGTTTGCGTAGAATTTTATCTTATATCCTCATAATCAACATCTCATGTGAATGGTAAATAAGCGAAATGCGATGTGTACGGTCAAATCCGTGCTAAAGCATTTGAGGTGTGTTCGAACTCATTGCTCAAGGGTTGATAGTCAACGTACTTTATGTACCCACAATGTCTCTTCACTTCTACCCCCTCTTTGCAGATAGATATGAATCATTATAAGCGTAATAAAGGCGTCAAACTGGCAGAAACGTTAGTACGCCGGACCAAATGCTTAGCGGCATTTCGACCGTCTTTACGGTCTGAGTTAAAATTCTACCGAGGTCGACTTTGCCTTTCATATTTCTGAGGTCGATGAAATAAGTACCAGTTGAGTACTGGAGTCGATGTACTCGACTAATCCCCTCGTCCAAAAATTTCAGGCCTCCTGCCTACAGTAGATAGGATTATTATAAAGGCAATAAATAAGAAAATCTTGGATTTTTCCAGGACAAGATCGACAACCAAGAAAAGATAAATAAATAAAATTTTGACATCTCTAAAACTTCCCGAAAGCTAATGGTACACTTGAATGTATTAGGTGAGCGTCATCTGATAACCTTTTCCCATTAAATCGTTATCATTTCCGATAAAGCTTTCTTTTCATTCTTCTTTATCTGTCAGATGTGGAAACAGCATCTAAGGATATCTCTTCTAATAAAACATCTTGGTTTCGTTTAAGCCAACATTTTCTAAGGACCAACTACAGTCATTTTTACTTAATCACACTATGGAATACATCGAATGCTGTCATGAGACATTCCGTTATTTTTTTTTTCTTTTAACAATCTTTTGTGTCAGTTTTATTTGATAAAAATGATATATGATATTTCGTACATATTACTGTCATTTTCTTCTCGTTGGATCCATGGTAATCTTTACAAAACACTTACGTCCACAGATGCCAGATGACAATCAATGCGCGTTTGACACAGCACACAAAATCTAATAACGTTTGCTCTGCTTCAATGTATGTGTTATGTACCCGCTGATTCACACACTTTCTTTTTTGTATTAGAACCTGATGGAAAGCTAAGGAAGATGATATAATGCACGTAATAGATTTATGTTTATCTAGGTACATAGGCACTTTATTTAGAGGAAACAGAATATGGTATATTCTGGAAAAGTCTCTGTCTTCCCAAATGGCAACTGAAATTGGTCTGCGGTTCCTCTTCGCTTGCAGTATAAGCTTACATAGGACAGTAACACGGTGAGCTTACAGAATCGTTAGCTCTCCGAGCAAAACGTTTAGCCTAATTTCGTCTGCCTTTGCGTTCTGAATTCGAATTCCGCCGAGATTGACTTTGTCTTTTATTTTTTTCATATCTATATATATATATTTATAAACATACATACATATATATATATAACCATATATATATATATATATATATATATATATATATATA
>NC_068982.1:136913312-136918206 GCF_001194135.2 Octopus bimaculoides
ATATATATATATATATATATATACATATACATATATATATGTATGTATATATGTATATGTGTGCGCGCGCGTTTTTGTGTGTGGGGGGTGTATTTATTTATGTTTATCTTTGTGTATATATGTTTGTATCTATATATTTGTATATAAGTAAGTGCATGCAAGGATATACGGCGGGGAGGGAAATTCACTTCTCAACTACAAGCTGCCAGGTTTAACGGTAGGAGGAGAGGAGGAAGACATGAGTGGGAGGAGAATGGTTACAGTCTTTATTTTGGCAGTTGTTGATATCACTTTAGAAAGATTATGAGGCAAAAAAAACTTGTTGCTGCATCTTTACATTAAAGGTATTTATCATGAGAAGTGAGTTAATTTGAAATCAAACGAAAAATAAGATTAATCGTTTCCACAAAGATATGTGACAGATTGTCACCTTATAGAAACGAAAAGCTAGGTGAGAACAGAGTTTAGAGAAACCACTTTCCTTTGTTCTTTGATATAAAACATACATGTGAAGAAGCAAGATGTGGGGATAATAGGACTTGACAATTAAATCAAGCTAAATTTTTAGCGTTTTATTAGGTCAAAAGTCAAAAGCAATATTAAATAATTACCCCCCAGAGACAACAGGAGGCAGATTGTATATTGACAAAAGTTAAGACTTACATTATCGATAGATATGTAAGAGAGAAGAGTGAGAAAATAAGGTAGAAAAAATGAATCTTAGATTAAGAAACTAAGGTAAGTAAATTAATACCGAAGAAACTGAGAGTACAGATGTGTATATGTAAGTATAACGATAGAATAGTTAAGTTTAATAAGAAGGACAGTCATAACAATGAACAGAGTATACTAGATAACAGGGGAAAACACCTAAGAGCCAAGTAAGGACATAGGAGAGAGTTAAGGGTAGGAATTGTGAACACTTGGAAAATAACCGTAGAAACCAACTAATAAGGGGGTTGGTTGTGATTTTAAAGAATAAGAAACGTTATCACGTCGAGCGTAATGCTTAGTGGTATTTCGTCTGTTTTTTTACGTTCTGAGTTCAAATCCCACCGAGGTCGACTTTGCCTTTCATCCTTTTGGGGTCGATAAATTGAGTAGCAGTTGCGTACTGGGGTCGATCTAATCGACTGGCCCCCTCCCTAAGAATTTCGTGCCTTGTACCAAGATTAGCAAAGAATAATTAGAGTACTCGGTTTTGTAAGTAAATGCCTGTCAGTCAGGATAAGCCAGGCTTTTCAGAAAAACAAACCAACCAACTGACTCGCACATTACAAATACAATCTATAAGCAGAACAATAAAACTATGCAAGACTTTTCTCAGGTTAAAAATGTGGCATTGTTTTTCTTATCTACATACTAAATATAGAACTTTGTATCTTTGTTAGAAACCAGCTCCTTCTTTTGAGCATGAATTTAAATGATTGAATACAGAACTGACATACATATATAGGTTTGTTTGTGTGTGCGTATGCTCATGTGTATATGTACCCTTAACCTAAATACACTTGTGTGCATATAATGTAGTCTTCTCCAAACCTACATTAATAGTTATGTACATGTATATATGCGTGCATACACATATACTTATGTGTATGTACGTACATCGCCGCGCAGACATTCATTCATCCGTATATACTTTTCCGATGAATTACCAATATAATATATGCTTAGATCTAATGAGCAAGATCATATTATCTAGTTATTTATGCCCCAATAATTAAGATCTTAATTTACTATATGCTTTCGTTTTGTAGATAAATTACTGCTGCTTAGTAACTGCGACCTGTCAATCAATTTTCTTGCAGTTATTACTATAGAAACAATTATTCGAAAGCATTTTGTTTACACGATATTACGCATTTCCTTATCAACTAAGTGTTTTGAACATCTCTATTGTACAAAGTATGCAATCATGTTTTCTTATTTCCAGTGTTTGCATGAGTTGCGGCTATGATACTCTATTGCTTTTAGATAGTAGACCCCATATATTCTGTGACTGTTGTTGTCATGCATAATTTCCTCTAATAATAAGTGTTAATGCATAGTATTAACACTTAATACCATGCATTAACCTAAAGCGGTACTTAAGCGTATTAGATGTAGAACCAATGTAACATCTACTATTATCTCGCGTTATACAGTGCACAATAAGTTCTTACCTTAATGGAGACAATTAGTAGTTAATCTACAGTTACAGGTTTGTGGTTTCCTAGTTGAGAAATCCATGGTTATTAGAGTAGTGTAATTTATAGATTAGGTTTCAAGGGTCAGTTGTAGATAAGACTAAATTTTAATAACTCATCTGTCATATTTTACAGTCATTAGAGTGAAGTGTATTTGAGGCGTTTAGTTACAGAGTGCTGTAAGCGCCAACCCGGCCATTTTTGAGGTTCGTATATCATTTTCTTTATCTCGACGTCTAGAATCCGAAAAAGATGGGAGGAAGAACCGGTGAGGCATGCAATAAGGTCGAAACCCTGGCTGAAAAAAATTGTACCTCGATGCTATTGACATGACGCTCGCTCACCTAAATTCGAACCAGAGAGCTTAGTAACACACCATCGTAAGCACACTCGGTCAATCAATAACTTTGGTGTGGTCCCTGTATCGTTTTTCGAGGTGTATGGCTCATTTTCCAATATTCCTCGTTACCATCGTGGAGGAGGATATGTGGAGGAGGTGGATATGTGGAGGAGGTGGATAGGTGGATAGGTGGAGTAGGTGGAGGTGGAGGTGGAGGAGGTAAAGGAGGTGGGGGAAGTAGAGTAAGAAGAAGAAGAAGAAGAAGAAGAAGAAGAAGAAGAAGAAGAAGAAGAAGAAGAAGAAGAAGAAGAAATGGAGGTGGAAGAAGAAATGGAGGTGGAAGAGGAGGAAATCGTAGATATTAAGACCAGCAATCTTAACAAAGTTAAAATTGATTAATTAGCATGTAAAAGATATCGCTGGTCAATAACCAGTTCTGTGAGGTCAGGAGAAGAGCCGAGAACATATCATAGGGAACCTGACATGTCAACAGCAAATGTCAACTGAATGTTGCCAATTTTCTGGTCACTGGGCAACTGCCAATGTTTAGGTTACAATAAAGCATCAAATTCTTTCATTCAAATTCTTTGAAGTTAGTTATAATAATCTTGAGATCAATTTCGCGATCTGTCAGAAAGCTGGCATAGAATGAGAAACTTTTCACAGATGAGATTTCATCTGCTGCCAATTATTCAGTTGCCCCTGCTGATGAGTAAGAGCGGTGTGAATTTAACCTAATTTCAGCAAGATATTTCACCACAGATTCTTGTGTAAATTGGCTGTTTTTGAAAGATAAATTCCATTACTTCATTGTCACACAGTGTACACTGGCATTTATCTCGATCGTTCACATCGTTACGCAGTCGATAACATGTTTCCCTCAAGATTAAGATATCTGTAGAAGGATTTTAACCTCGAAGTGAAAGCTGAAGAAAATACATGTCAGTTAACAACAACGAACTTTCTATTAATTCAACCAGCTAGAAATACCAGCCAAATCTATATTAATTTATATATGTCATAAAAGAACAAATTAAATAATCTAGTCTTTAAAAAGGAGGCGCAATGGCCCAGTGGTTAGGACAGTGGACTTGCGGTCATAGGATCGTGGTTTCGATTCCCAGACCGGGCGTTGTGAGCGTTTATTGAGCGAAAACACCTAAAGCTCCACGAGGCTCCGGCAGGGGATAGTGGCGAACGCTGCTGTACTCTTCCACCACAACTTCCTTTCACTCTTACTTCCTGTTTCTGTTGTGCCTGTAATTCAAAGGGTCAGCCTTGTCACACCGAATATCCCCGAGAACTACGTTAAGGGTACATGTGTCTGTGGAGAGCTCAGCCATTTGCACGTTAATTTCACGAGCAGGCTGTTCCGTTGATCAAATTAACTGGAACCCTCGACGTCGTAAGCGACGGAGTGCCAACAAAAACATGTCTTTAAAAAATCTGGTAGGACAGTCATGGTAGGAACAGTTTTTGATATATGTTTGTTTGTACTTAACGCTAAGCAATAAAAACTACCAATAACCATCTATTCGCTGTTCCTTCTATGATAAGCAGGACTTACAGCTAGACAGATAGAGACATGGACATAATTTACTGTCAAGTGATGTGATATGAGCTGTAAACACTTTGTTTTAGCAGGTCGATATATGACTTGGCAAGATATAGATCATTATTATCTCCCCATTAGAGTATTTTAAACTCAAAATTAAATGAAAGCTCTTTAGCTATCGCCTTAAGCTATTTTCGGATGTAATATATTGTGCTGTGGGAAAAAATAATGCCAAATCAATAGTTATCAGCATGCATAATATGTATTCTCATCACTCACAAATCCTTATCAATCCTGCATGTATATTTGGCACCACAAAAAATCATTTTACTGAAATTCGCCTAGCATCAAGTATCAGAGTTTCATAGAGCAAAATATAGAAATACGTCCAAGCAAACAATGACTTGAGGTTATTGACTTTCGTTACTTGTCGTATAATATCTATCTTATAATAACTAGATTCGAAACGTAGCATTTTAATTGCTCTTTTGAGCCCATCGAACAGTTTGAATAGAATGTACATATTAACTTTCACAGACACATTCAATTCTTCAATCGAAAACTGTTTTGAATATTTGATGTGTGGTCATGTCGGTGTGTTGTACGTGTGATACGAAAGTGTGCGCCAGCTTTCATGTCTAACATGTATAAGCACTAGTCTGTGAATAACTGTCACTAAGTTTTATACATACACAAGCCTTATACAGATAGACAGGGATACATATATACACACATGTATACGTATATATACAGTATTTATAACACATACATACGTACATGAATATATATATATATATATATATATATATA
>NC_068982.1:136919178-136924462 GCF_001194135.2 Octopus bimaculoides
ATATATATATATATATATATATATATATATATACATACATATAGTGAAGGCGCATGGCTTAGTGGTTAAGGTGTTGCACTCATGATTGAGAGATCATGGGTTCTATTTCTAGACCAGGCGTTGCGTTGTGTTCTTGAGCAAAGCACTTTATTTCATGCTGCTCTGTGATCATTTCGTTATCTGACATGTAGCACCTGTTGCACCTGTACAAGTAATGTCAATCTGATAAAGGGAGTGTGCTTATGTCTACACAGACATTTAATCACTATAAACAAATCATCTGTGTAGTTGTTCGGTAAGAAATTGTCGAACCCTCATACGTCGTCTAACGATGGAAGAGTCCATCATTATATATATGTGTGTGTGTGTGTGTGTGTGTGTGTGTGTGTGTGTGTGTGTGTGTGTGTGTGTGTGTGTGTGTGTGTGTGTGTGTGTGTGTGTGTGTGTGTGTGTATTAATTGATCAAGTGGTTATTGTAATGGGCTCACGATCATATGATCATCAGTTTCATTCCTAGATTGAGTAGCGAAGAGTCATTAAACAAGGCTCATCAGTTCGCGTCGCACCAGTTTACTCAGCTGAAGATGAGTACCAGTCAAGTGCTGATGCAATCCTTTTTACCTTCTCTTCGACCCCTGCCTCATCCTCAGTGTTCTCTTGGGCCAAGACTGAGAAGACATAGAGAGTCCTTGTGTCTACTTTCGACAACATGTGCATTTAAATCAGCAAGCGAAAGTGGGGTACACTCAAGCAGATATTCCCTATTCGATAACTTTTTAATCTTCTATCTGATACTGATGTAATGGGGATAATTTAATATTCCTTATTCAAATTATTTTGAAACACATTTTAAAACTTTATCAACACTATTTATATGTTAGAGTGGATATCATTATTGTTATAGTGATTCAGTTAAGCTACAAGCTTTCACACACTCACACATATATTTGATAACTTGCAGGGACTGTGTTAGCAACTCACAAATCGAACATGATGAATTGAGTTTAGATATGGTTTCGACTGGCCAACAACTGCCCTGTTCGAATGATTCTCACACATAGTTCTCGTCTGCAATCAAAGAACGCTACAGTTCTTAGCAAATATAAAATGGAAGTTGACACGTCCTTAATTAAGGAAAACTTCATTTCTATTTTTGTAATTCTGAAAAAGTTAATATTGACACGTGTTTGTTTGTGTTTTTTTTTTCTTCTTTTTAACCTAAAATTTATAACGTTAAAAAATAATTCATTTGGTGATAGACATGGAGATTTAATGGGTTACTGAAGAATTGGTTGACTTTTGAATTTAGCAATGATATTTAGTGTAGTTGTTCCGCACAACATTTCAGAAACTCTCCAAGATCTAAATACCTCTTTTTTTAATTACTGATGTAATTATTCACAACGCAGGAAAAAAAAATCATTTTCCATTGCGCAATATTTTCCTTAGATTTACAAATAAATTTATTGGAAGTAAAATAAGACCTTAGAAATTATGCCAGACTTTTATAAAGAATCGCACTGCGTCGAGAGTTGACATGTAAAAAATGTATATTTTTTGCAGAAGACGACACAAATCCTAATTTTGTTGAAGGAACGTATAAAGGCGTGAATATAAGATCTATTGGATCTATTTTAAAACGGGGGCCACATTTTTCATTAATGTTTTACGCAGTGTTTTTGGTACGGAAAGACTTTCAAACTTCGTATACTTATCTATTTTGTGTTATAGAACAGAAAAATATTTTTGTATTCGAATTTATTTCATGTAAAAAAATTGTCTTATTTCGATAATTTCAACCAATCACTGACAAGTATTCAGTTGTTTACATTTACTCCTTTGGCTGATTAAGCGATGTAAAGCGTATTTAATCTCCATACCATCGTTTTATTTGCTTTTTTCATTTTAAATTTGCTTTAACCCTAACCCTAACCCTAACCCTAACCCTAACCCTAGGGTTAGGGTTAGGGTTAGGGTTAGGGTTAGGGTTAATTGTTTCAGAATCGTTTGTTTATGTAGTCGGCACTTAATGTATATCGGCTGAATGGACGTCAGTGATTGGTTGAAATTACAGAAATACGACAACTTTAACATGGAATAACTTATGGATTTCTTTTTTTTTTAAGAAGACTAAGAGAAAAAGATGTTTTATATGACACATTCTACCAGTGTTCCAAGTTTCAAAGTGTTTCGTTAATGAAAAATGTGGCCCCCGTTTTAACCCTTGACGTCCCTGCATCATATAAGATGACAAGACCCAATTTTGTTTCAACCACCAGAATAACTTGCGATTTATGAAAGAAATACTTTGTATAACTTAGAACGTGTGAAACAAGGGTGGAGACAAGCGTAGACCTTCATGACAAATTATGAGAATGCTTTGTACAGGCAAAAAATTTAAAATGAAGTAAAGCCTGAATGATTCTATGTAAGAGTTCGGCTGCTCATGGCTACTCAATGAGCAGATGATATTCAAGTAATTGTCATGAAATTGCTTTCTTCAGTGCTTATACTGTTCAAACTGCAAATTGAAGTATTTTTATGGCTTTGTTAACGATCAATATTCTTCAGTTCTTTTACACTCTAAAATATGCTAGATCCCTTCATTGAATGCTTTGAAAAGAATCATCATTTTCTTCCAAATACTCAAATCCTACTTTAATTCGAAGAAAAAGCCCAAGAAATTTCTAGTATTTTTTCAGTAATCCTTTGAGCGAAGCTTGCTTATTTCTTTACTAATATCTTTAGCAATGGGATTATGTAAAATGTAAAACAGTGAACAAACATTCTTGAGATACAGCTCTGTTTAAAGGAAATCGTAAACTGTGTAAAGAAAAGAAACAATGACATTTATTCCTCTAAGTGTTGATATTTACTTTAATAGCGACAACATTATATTTGAAGACAAAAAACGTTCCACCATGTCTATGGAATGTAGTTCATCTCTTGAAGAATTTTATGGTTTCTACAAATTTTTATATTCTAGGAGTGTTTAATACGCTCACAACACAGAAACAAGTGAAATTACATTTGTAGTGTTAAACAGGATTGAGACAAAAATTGGCGAAAGTATTCTTCTTTGATAATTACTGTCATTAAATAAACCCATAGAACAAGAGATGCAATATAAACCTGAAGGATAGTAATGCAAGAAATGCAGTGAAAAATAGCATTCTGTATCTCAAGAATGGATTTAAAGAGCGATTTCCAGAGTTGTTAATTCTAAGGCAATGCCTGTTCATCATGTCGGCTATTCAGATTGATTTGTACTTAAAGCGTCCTCTGTATCTTTCTTGCAGGTGTTGATCTGCAGCACTTTAAACGAAATATTAATGGCATCTTGGTCACCATTCTTGCAGGCTCTACAAAAGTCAAGGCCCCCCCCCCCCATTCTCCTTGAAACACAGCAGGTAGAAAGAAAAATCATGTCATGTTTGGTACATATATTTAACATGCTAATCATGACTACCATTTTGTGAATCCTATTTAGAAATTCCTAGCCTCAGTAGAACTGATATATTTTGTCTCTTTACAAAACAAAAGTATCGTTCAATGATAACATCTTACGTTTCTAAGTTCAAGTGAATAAACAAAATAAGATTGTGTATCACTGGTTTTAATTTAGAGTTATTTATTCTTTAAACGATACTTATACTTTTCTACTCTAGGTACAAGGCCCGAAATTTTGGCGGACTGGTACTTAATTTATCGACCCCGAAAGGATGAAAGGTAAAGTCGACCTCGGCAGAATTTGAACTCAGAACGTAACGGTAGACAAAAAACCGCTAAGCATTTCGCCCGGCCGGCATGCCAACGTTTCTTATTTCTTTATTGCCCACAAGGGACCAAATATAGAGGGCCAAACAAGGACAGACAAAGGGATTAAGTCGATTACATCGACCTCAGTGCGTAACTGGTACTTAATTTATCGACTCCGAAAACAATGAAAGGTAAAGTCAACTTCGGTGGCATTTGAACTTTGAACTTAAATAACCAAAAGAAAAAAATACCTCTAGGCAGGGTGTCCTACGCTCTTACGGTTCCCCCACCTCGGAACCCTAATGATTCAGTTAATGTTAGTCACTAATACTGATTTTGTTTCTCGCTGTATACTTACTTTTATTCAACCTTTTTAATGTTCCCTGCATTATATATGTTAACACTAACTTAGCTGTAGTTAATTCTCTTATTCCTGTGTATAACAGTATGTTTACTTCATCAATCTCAAGAGAAATGAAATACCAAACTAAACTTGGTAGCATTCATGTTTAGAAATACAATACAGGAATCAAAGAACACAAAGACTTACTATGCAGCCGCATTGGTATTTATTTTCACTGGAAGATAATTAGTTGCAAGCTACTGGGTGTCGACTGTACAACTCGAGATGCCGTTTTCTTATAATTATTCAGGAGAGGTTTCATTGATAGTTAGAATATCTGGTTGTATTCGTGGAAAACTATCATATTAAAAAGAATTGAGTTTAAGAAATCTCATAGAATATTTATATATATTACGCTTTGCACTAATTAACTATGAACTATATCTCAGTCCAGATGATAACTATCTAAAGCCTGCTAGCCTTACCCATTGAAAATGTAGTATGCTATGTGGATTAACACATAACATGCTACACTCCGTTATTCTTCAACAAGTAATTAACAGACTGTCTACTTATCAAATTAGTTAGCAGTGAAATATCTTCAGAAAATTTTAATATTTTTAACTGTCCGTTGAACCGCTATTTAATCCCAGTTACTGAGGTACTGAGGAAATGGGGGACAAGTTGCCCCATGAATATAAAACCAGTTTCTTCCTAAATATTTCTCTAGACCAGTGGGTCTCAACTGGGGCCCATATGAACCTAGAGGGTTAATATCGTGACACTCCGACGGTTACGACGACGAGGGTTCCAGGTGATCCCATCAACGGAACAGCGTGCTCGTGAAATTAAAGTGCAAACTGCTGAGCACTCCACTGACACGTGAACCCTTAACGTAGTTCTCGGGGATATTCAACGTGACACAGTGTGACAAGGCTGGCCCTTTGAAATAGAGGTACAACAGAAACAGGAAGAAAGCGTGTGAGAAAGTTGTGGTGAAAGAGTACAACAGGGTTTGCCACCACCTCCTGCCGGAGCCTCGTGGGGCTTTAGATGTTTTCGCTCAATAAACACTCACAACGCCCGGTCCGGGAATCGAAACCGCGATCCTATGACCACGAGTCCGCTGCCCTAACCATTGGGTCATTGCGCCTCCACAGGGTTCATATAAAATTTTATTAA
>NC_068982.1:136924793-136925792 GCF_001194135.2 Octopus bimaculoides
ATATATAAATATATACGACGGGCTTCTTTCAGTTTCCGTCTACCAAATCCACTCACAAGGCTTTGGTCGGCCCGAAGCTATAGTAGAAGACACTTGCCCAAGGTGCCACGCAGTAGGAATGAACCCGAAACCATGTGGTTGGTAAGCAAGCTACTTACCGCACAGCCACTCCTGCGCCAAATTCCTAATAATATTTAGTTATAAATATATAATGGATTTAAAAAAAAAAACAATGAATGGTTATGGGGTCCGATGGAGTAAAACAGGAATCAAAAGAGAGTTCATAGGTTCAAAAATATTTGAGAACAGCAGATCTTGACGGTTCTCATGACTTTTACCGAACAATGAAGTTTAAGTTACGACACAGAGATGAAATTGACGCATTCAGACACTCAAAAAGTATCCATGCAACAGATTTAAACTCCTCAATTATGAAGTGGTATTACATGACTGTATCACTCTATCCATTTAGGCATTTTGGTTTTGTATTCACCCTCACAGATTTATATATTATTAAATAGCTGAAAACATACGCAAAGCGTAAAGTATATTTTACAAGACATTTAATGTATTTTAGAAATTGATTTGCTTTAATTCCAGTATGTAAATGTCCTTATTTGAAAGTATAATGTCAATGCTTCTTTTAAAATATCTACCAAAATGTTTTCTGAAATTGACATAAAATTTACATACCATTCTACATAATTTTCTTAAGAATTTACTTCAAAATAAATTTTTACATAAATACAACCGTTTTCTGTTTCATAGAGATTTTTAAACCATTAATGTTTGTAATGGAAAATTGTGATAGACATCTCTAAAGGAAGGATATTGCAAGAGCAAGTATGATAGCTCCAACAAAGAATTTAAAGCCGAATCTAGGGCTCTTTTCACCAACTTTGTGTCTATGTATATATGTATGTAAGTGTGTGTGTGTGTGTGTGTGAGTGAGTGTGAGTGTGTTTGTAACTAATATATACAAGCACAAACACGCCTGCA
>NC_068982.1:136927380-136929372 GCF_001194135.2 Octopus bimaculoides
TATATATACTTATGCATAAATATTAGTATAAAGGATAAGAGAAATGGAAAGTATAGCTAGGCAGTGTGTTATACGCAAAATATTTGTTCTTGTTATCTGGTTAATCATCAGTTAGAGAAAGAATTACAAAACATCTATCGGAAGAGAGAATTGTAAATCTGTGAGGTATTGCTAATCATATTCTCTTTAACGTGGTGGTGTAGAAACGTTTCTTTATATTTCAGATTTCATGATTGATTAGTGTCGTAGCTCAGTGTTATTTATAATTACAATATAATTATACGTTGAGCTATCATTTGATTGATGAAGTTGGACCAAGATATGCTCGCATAGTTCCTTCTACTTTCCTTCTGCTTTTAATTATTAGAAATCTTCTTATCCTGAAGGAGCTGCTTTCTTACAAAGGCGCACAGCTTTTATTGTTGCAATGTATATAACATAAACAACGTTACATCTTGATCTTGAGAACAGTCTTGCATATTTTTACTCTTCCACTTACTGATTGTATTTGCAATAGGCGAGTTATTATCATTAATATTGTTATCATTGCCTTTGCACAGCTTCTAACACTTGAGATGTACTACGGTGTCAGTTGTTCACTACCAGTGAACTAAGGTAACATCCCTTATTTTTCGAGCACCTTCCGGTTATTCGAGTGGTTCCAAGCAGTGCTGTTTTCTGCAAGTGCTCCGCCCTTATTGCAGCCCCTATTTGTTCCACGTAGTTCTCGGGAGTCTTGCTCACTGCTCCCAGAGATCCGACAATTATTGGTACTACTGCTACCTTTTTCATTCACCACGTTAAAGAGAATATGATTATTGTTATTGTTGCTATTATTGAGTGAGAGAGCAGTGCATGCCATCAAAGTGACACTGGGGTAAAATATACGAAGCCCATTATACCCATCATGACTACCCGTCTGATAAGGGTACACCAGGCACATACATCACAACCACATGTGCGCGACATGGTGATCCTATATCAAGATAAACAGTGCATGAGCTTGCAGGTAGGGCCCACTATTTGTGTAGAAGTTTCCAGTTGATGTTAGGATCTAGAGATATTAATTTCTATGGAGATTTCCTCTACAGACTAGTCAAGTATCCCAAATATTGGAATCAAGACTGGTACTGCAAGCGTATTGTGAGATATTGTCTTATCGTAAGCCTAGAGTTCCGACTGCCAAATGTTTTTGTCTCGTATTATATTCTCAGATCATTTATCTTTAATCTCACCACGTTCGTATGATATATTTTCATAAATGTTTATATATTTGTGGCATTCTTTGTGCAGAACAGGAGAAATAATGAGACTGTTGATGCACAGGATTTTGGGGTCGTGGGTAATGATTTTCCGCGTTCAACAATCAAATATGAACATTTCTTTTGGCCAAATTCCATTCTTATGTCACCTGAAATTGTTATTAACTCCATCTTGTTTTGATTTTTTTTTTTTTTTGCGTTGTTAACATTTTTGGTATAAATCTTTAGGTCATCTACAAAGAAATTATGAATTACATTAATATCTCTAGCAGTTGCGGACCCTAGCATATTGCCCGTTGATTTTTGTAGCAGGAATGATAATGGATTTCATGCCAAAATGAACAGAATTGCAGAAATAGTATCTCCTTGGAATATTCCCTTTCAAATATTTATAACATTGAAGACAATCATTCCGCTCTCAGTTGTAAATGTGAACATTGTTCTCCAGGTCTTAGTAAGCATCTCAATGGCAACACATAAAGGTTGCAGGTATTTTTGCTAAATGTAAACATTTCAGCAAAAGTGTGTGGTCAATAGAATCGAATGATTTCCTATAATTAATCAACATATCTACCGTTTTCCTACTTCAGACAGCACAAGGTTGTTTATCAAAATTTGTTCCACACATCGCCACACTCCCTTCTTCCCACCTGCTTGCTCACGATGTCGTAGGACTTACAATCATACGGAAGGAATTGGTTGAGGAATTGAACATATATATATATATATA
>NC_068982.1:136929806-136930995 GCF_001194135.2 Octopus bimaculoides
TATATATATATATATATATATATATGTATATATATATATATGTATGTATATATATATATATATATATATATGTATATATGTATGTATGTATGTATCTATGTATGTATACGTGTTTATTTTCATATATTAATATGTGCGTTTTATGACTGGTTTATACAATAACAATCAAATATTTACTATTAAATACATGTAGACCTAGTAACCATTTATAACATTGTAACGGAAGCTGTCCCTCACCATTCCTATCCAAGGGCTAAAAGTTACTGCCACTAATAACATAACATGCTGTATTAAAACAGAGCGAAACAGGGTTTATTTAACTATATACCCATTGCAAAAGACACTTCTGCATCGATGGATGCACCACAATCAGTTGTACAGTATCCCACCCGCGGGATGGTTCGAAACGATCGGTGTGAACAATAGTCTCTCGTTTATGCCTTTTTCCGTCTGTACTGTTTGTTAAAGATAGATAGATAGATAGATAGATAGATAGATAGATAGATAGATAGATAGATAGATGTTTGTATGTATATGTGTGTATGTTTGTGTGTGTGTGCGCGCGTATGAGCGGTGATGGGGAAGACAAAAACCGACACAAAGACATACACACACATACAGACAGACAGACAGACAGAGAGATAAACAGGCAGGCAGACAGACAGACAGACAGATAAACAGGCAGTCAGACAGACAGACAACTATATAGATACGACGGACATTTTTCAGTTTCCGTCTACCAAATCCACTCACAAGGCTTTGGTTGGCCCGAAGCTATAGTAGAATATACTTGCCCAAGATACCCACACAGTGGGACTGAACTAGGAGCCATGCAGTTGAGAAGCAAGCTTTTTACCACACAGCCACACTTGGAAGGAACTACAATAAATTTGTTATGAGAGAGAATTGTCAATCTGTGAGATGCTACTAATCAGGTTCTTGTTAACACGGTGATGATAAATTTCTCTATTTCATTTTTGCCGAGTGATTAGTGTCACAGTCTTGTATTATATAATTGCAATGTAATTATACGTTGATCGACTTTGCGCTTAATCTTTTGATTAAGAAGAGTAGAGTTATGCTCACTTAGTTATGTTACACTCACGTGTGTATGTGTATATGTGTATGTATAAGTACATACATATATATATGTATGTATATATATATATATATATATATATATATATAT
>NC_068982.1:136931265-136936316 GCF_001194135.2 Octopus bimaculoides
TATATACATATATACATACATATGTGTGTGTATATATATATATATATATATATATATATATATATATATATGTATGTATGTATGTATGTATGTCTATGTATACCTATATATGTAGGTATACATGAATAAATAAATACATAAATGGAGTTAAACGAAGTTGTTATTCAAATTTTTTTACTGCCGATATATATTTCAAAGACAACATTGGTATTATTCCAGAAGGAATAAAATGATCTTAAACAATGCAACCTTCTCATTAGAGAAAGAAAGAAACCAAACACTTCAATAAGATATTTTAAGAGAATATAATGAAGGGAACGGTATCAGGTTGTTTTTTTTTTAAACTGTTAGTAGATACAACGTCAAGGTAGTTTATAGAAAGTGAAGAAGGAGAAAGAAAGAAATTAACAGAAAACTAATAGTGGAGAGATAAAGCTTAAAGGCATGGAAGTAGATATATTTAGTGGAAGTGAAATGTAAGAAGACAGTCAAAGGTCGAATTTTATAGAATGGTAGCAATCACTTATAGGAACTAAAGGTATGTTTCTGCCAATGTCTGCAACGATAAACACGTTCCATAAACACGTTTACAAGGGGATTCTCTGAGAATAAGATAAAGTACATTTCAAGGGGATTTTCTGAGAATAGGATAAAGTACATTTCACAAAACGAACAAAAAGATTTGCCTTTATCATACGGTAAATATATAGAGAGAATATTCCATTCCAAATCAAATTGTTTATGATCTTTTAGGTACCAGATTAATTTACTAAGCCCAGTATTGTTACGTTTATTGATATGGCTAAATGTAGAGTAACGATTAGATATTCTTTTGGACAAGTGAGATGAAGAACTACCAATATAAAAAAGACGTCAGAACCGGAAGTAAGTTTATATTGATAAATAGAGTTTCTAGTCTTAGAATTACTGCTAAGAAAATGAATGTGAGTGGAGTCAACTTCAGAAACAATAACCCCGCTGTTATTATTATTTAAAGAATGGTTAGTGTTAAGAAAATCAATGTTAGTATTTTCATTAAGTGGATTTGTATTTAACAACTTATTATTATGCGCAGAGATGATTTGGGTAATGTTTTTTGTGTTAAAAAACCCTATCCTGATTCGGTGTGAATTAATAATCGAAAAGTATCTTGAATTTCTTGGGAAATTCTTTTCTATAGCTTCACGAAACTGGTAAGGGAGGTTGAAATTGATCTGCTTAATATATGGAATTATTAACCAAATAGTTTTGCTAGGACATACCTTGTTATTAAGGTAATTATCTTTAAAAGTCCTCCATGTACCTTTATAATGAAAAAAAATGGTCTTAGATAACGGCCATCTCCTTTACGCTGCAGAATTACATTACTCGATTTGGTGTTGTTATTCGAAATAAAATTAATATTGTTAATATCGTTACAACTTGATTTCATATCCTGATTAACAGAGGTAGAATTAATGTCAATAGGATTAATGTAAATATTTTTTTCTTTATAGCCTGCTTTAAGTAAGGCAGAGTTATATAATTCAGCTTTATCGTTGAAGTTATCAATATTAGCAGATAATCTAGAAAGCCTAAGTGAAATATTCCTAACTAAATTCTTTGTAATAGCCTTAGAGTGATTACTGAAAGAGCTAATATATTTTAAATTAGTTGAGGGTTTATAGTATGGGAAATATGAATCATTATGCAAGTTAAGGGTAATATCCAAAAAGCTGGCTTTAGTTATATCATCGTCAAAAACAATGCTTAAACCCATGTTTCGGAAAAATTTAACTAAGCTATTCCTAACCTTTTGTAATTTTTGATTAGAAACATTTTGAAGGTAGAATAGACAATCATCAATATATAGATCTTCATTGATGTTTGGGAATTGGTCAGCCATCCCATAAAGGATATATATACCGACCAGGTCAGCGATTTGTGCTGAATCAGAACTTCTCATCGTGGTCGGGTGTATCTTTCCGGACCCATAGCTTGTTATCGAATTTAATAGCTTTTCTGGCGGCTAATACGACATTAATTTCATCCCTGGTGAGACCTGCTTTGTTGTGAGCGAGTCAGAGTGCTTTATTAAGTATGATTGGATTGATAGAGGAATAGAAACTAGAAATGTCAAACTGGTTAAACTTAGTGTACTTCTTGTTATTAATAGAATTAAACCAGTATATATACGTGTGTCTGTGTATATACTTATACATATATTTGTATATATATATATATATATATATATATATATATGTATCAAACAGTAAACTGGGAAATGTTTATACTATATTCTTCTATCTTTTGCCTTTTACTTGTTTCTGTTATTACACTGCGCCCATGTTGGGGCACTGCTTTGAAGAATTAAGTCGAATGAATCGACTGCAGTAGTTATTTTTTAAACGCTGGTACTTATTTTATCGGGCTCTTTTTGCTGAACTGCTGTATGCAACGTAAACATAAAGGTGGGTATACCTTACCAATACTGTTCTCCATCATGCTTAGAGAGAAAGTTGTATAAACGATGAATTGAATTTCGAGACAAAGTCGGTTGATTTTAATCAGCAAAATATTTTACTTCAGTGAAGAAGCATAATAAATGACTTTTACAGAGAATCCGAGATATTTTATTTTTAACTAATAGCACATTTCATTGTACGACTGTAATTCCATATAAATAGCTACCATATTATCTGGTATTACCGAACTAACTATGCAAAAACAAAATCTAGTTTTAAGCATTTGATGAGAAGAGATAAGTCAATTTCCTAATCTTTTACGAGTATGTTTGTTTTAAAAGAACTAAAAAGAAGTCTGATTTGCATTTTAATTAATAGTATGGAGAAAAATCTAAAGATAATATTGGAAGAGAAGCAAACTGACTTCTTGTTAGAGCAGCAATAGAGAAACCATATGACAAAATAATTGAATAATTGATGAGATTTCAGTCACTACAATGGTAATATCGTAGATACCTGATTTGCAAGCAGCAAGACAAAACAAAAGAAAGAAATAATGAGAAAATCATTAATGACAGTTTCTTAGAAATGTATCTGAAAACTCTGGTATACTTGCTAGTCAACAGTCACAATCCAACAAATCTCTTAGTCACCGGAAAAATAATTATTTCTTCTTCCAAATCCAGTAATTGAAAAGAAAACTACAACAAAATCACAAACAATTATTGTAACACATATCTTAACTGATAATTATGATTCTTCATATCCATAATCATAGAAACAATTCCAAGTTGAGACGTTATTATTTTCTTTAGTTTTTCAAATTTTTTAGTGTTATGAGCACGAAAGTAACTAAAATATGTAAGTGAGGTTAGCTAAAAAAAATTTCAGAGTAAGAAAAGATTGGGATGCTAGCATTAAGTTACTCACAGACACATTTCAGCCTCTGACCCACAAATACGCTGTCTCCCCTCTTCTCTGATTCTCTCTCTCTTTCTCTCTTCTATTGCTCCTCGGAGTTGGCTGGACTTGTGCCAATTTCAACCAAACATTCCCAACCCAGTCGTCTCTTTTCCTCTCATCTCTGTTGATGAAGGCTCCGAACTAATCACAACACCCAGGTCTTTGCTTCTAGAGCTGTCTGAACTATCGCTTAGCTCATGTCTTTCAGGTAGGTGTTTTTTGTAATAGTTCAAAAAGAACATCAATGCCACTGATTTCGCCGGTCATGGAAGATCTATGAAGGCCATGGACATTAGCCTATGCTCCAGACACAATAAATCAATAAAAGTCATACTTTTACTAACAACATTAAGAATGTAACGGAGACATCTAAATATTCTTGATCTGAAAACTCAGCAAGATAATCAGCTAATTAAGAAAATATATCTTTATACAATGATGTCAACACTTTACTGAACACGTAATCATAATTTTCTATATTTGCAGAAAGCCACAAGATTGTAGAGAAGAATTTATAGTTGATAAACGCCGTCTCTGACACCACCATAGACACGTGTTTTATGGTACAGGATGATAATTTCCACCATTATTTTCTCCCCTAAATTTTCACACACAAACAATACTTGTTGATAGTCATTATATCATCATTGGAAATACTCTATAGTAGAAGGACAGGATGGCAGGTTACATGCTAAAATGAGAATGACTACACAAATGATAATGTTTCCATATCTGTATTACTTCGAAGAGTTGTATTTACATATGTACAATGAATTCATGTTATCATGTATGTGATAATTTAAAGTTTTCACTGCGTTAAGTAGAATTATTTTAGTTTACCATATGAGTAGTTGTTCATAGTTGTTAAAGGCAGAACACGAAGAAAAAGTGAGACCACCTATCATGCATCTGAGTAAGTGAGTTTCTAGTTGCACCTGTGCTTGTTCTGTCTTGGTGTTTAAAACTCCAGCATTTTATAGTTTTTAGCAAAGCTTCTAGAACCTTCGGAGATACAATTTGGCGGAAATTCATGTAGATTTTCTACCAGCAATACTAACTGGTAAAATCATGTTCACATAGATTTTCGTGCATTTCACGGCGAAATAGTTAATCTCACGGAGCTATAAAAATTGAGTGATACTGTGGGTCTAAACGGGAGATCTGAGTAAGGTAGTTCGAAATTAGACAGACATTTTGCTATTTACTGAACAGATTTGGTATTCCTATAAAAGTACCCACCTTCGTTATGAATAATGAAATGAACATTTTCTTAAATGGACACGTAAAACATTTTTTTTTCTTTCGGCAGCGGGATAAAGTCAAGTAAATCGGTTCTAATACATTATACATATTTCATCTTATCAATGTCGGAAGGAAGGAAGATAAAGTTGACGTTGAAGGGATTTGAAAGCGAAAACTGAAACAAAAAAAAGCATGAAACGCTTTGTCCGAGATTCTACCAAAGCGCCAACCTGCAACTGTCAACGGAGTGATTAATTATTGTAATAAAAGACCAAAACAAACTAGAATGAACATAAAACAGACAAATGAATTTTTCTATATAAGATAGAATTAAATAAAAATTGTCATGATGTACACCTGCAAATATATTTCCATTTTTTTTTTTTTTTTTTTTTTTTTTTT
>NC_068982.1:136936582-136937529 GCF_001194135.2 Octopus bimaculoides
TTTTTTTTTTTTTTTTTTTTTGTGTGGTCTTCACTACTATCAGTTGAATAATATTTATCACTAATGATAAGTAGTTGAGTATTCAAAACAATTTCCTTCATAGACTAAATGAAGGAAACTGAATAAACTAACTCCTACAATAAAAAAAAACGATGGTCTGCGTTGAGAAATAACAAAATAACAAAACCACGCGCGCAGACAAGTTTCAGCTTAAAGCAAAAGTTTATCATATACACACTACACACAAACAGACCCACATGTTTATGACGATATGTGTATGCGTGTGTGTCTTCGCATGCATGCATATATATAAATATATATATATGTAATATATAGGCGCAGGAGTGGCTGTGTGGTAAGCTGCTTACCAACCAATTTTACGAATTGATGACGAGGTTAGAAGGATGGAATCCAAGGAATGGTGATATACGATGAATTAGGATGAATCTTTAGTGAGTAAATATTCTTACGATCGTTTCGAAAACTTGTGGTTTGAAGTGGGAGAGTTTTCCATCCATAACAATTGACCACATTTCTCTCATCAGAGATACATTAAAAATTTAAAAGGATTCAAGATATTATATAATTTCGAAGCAAAAACGCGTTTTAGGATTATATTAAAATTATTTTTAAAAATTTGTAAAAAATCCTAAAAATATACGAATTTTCCTAAAACTACGGATATTGTATCGAAGCATCTCGTTCATGCGTGAGAAATGCGGTCAATTGTTATGGATGGAAAACTCACGCATTTCAAACCACAATTTTTCGAAACGATCGTAAGAATATGTACTCACTAAAGATTCATCCTAATTCATCGTATACCACCATTCCTTGGATTCCATCCTTCTAACCTCGTCATCGACTCGTACAATTTGAATGCTTAACACTAAATGTTTTAATGCAGGTACAGACCTTTGAAATTTGTTCCCCATTCTTGCCTCTCT
>NC_068982.1:136938185-136938596 GCF_001194135.2 Octopus bimaculoides
ATATATATATATATATATATATATATATATATATATATATATACTATGTGTGTGGGCGCGCGTGTGTATGCGTGTGTGAGTGCTTGTGTATGTGTAATTATGTGCGTATGTATGTGCAGTGTAGTAATAGGTAACACAGAGTAGTGTTCATTTGGACGAGAACTTAAACTCCATCTCCTTCGCCAAAGGCTAGCGCCCCCTGGCGTTCAGTGTTCGCTCTCGAGATAACTCTTTTTGCATTCTTTTTTTCCATAATCTGTTTTGTATTTCATAAAAGCATATGCGTTAAATGTATGCAATAAGCCTACTCGTGTTTATCTGCCTCTCTCTCTCCCTCTCTCTTTTTCCCTTTCTCTCGCCTTCTCTCTCTCTCTATCTCTCTCTCTCTCTCTCTCTCTCTATCTCTCTATC
>NC_068982.1:136938696-136944769 GCF_001194135.2 Octopus bimaculoides
CGTCCAATTCTCTAACGGTTTTTTTCAAATGAATTAAGTTATAACCTTATTATTCTATTGTTTTCATAATCGGTGATAATGTCTTACGTTTAAGATGATTCCCATGCTTTCCCTGATGAGAAGGTTACAATTTTAATATCAAAGTTCCCTATGGATCACACAGGTTGTAATCCTTTGAAACATATGTAGGAATAAAGTATGCAATTATAACATGCGTTTTCTCCAATCCTTAAATTCTTAAATATACTCAAATACCCAAAATTTCAAGGAGTTCCTGCCTTAAAAACAGGAACTAAACCACAGTTATTTTGTGTTCTTTGCTACATTGGTTTCTATTAAACCATTTATTCTATCAGAAGAATTTTTATTCATTAAGATAGAAGAAATACACATAAATATATATGTATATATATATCAGAGCTTAGAAAGTTAAAAACTTATAATTAACCTAAGAGAGTAAGGGAGATATTTCAAATTGGTAAATTTGGTCACTGTTGTTAATTCGGTTAAATAAGTTTTAGACTTAACTATAAAATAATTGTTAAATAAGTAGCAATTATATTCATGTACAAAACAAATCCTAAACAGAAAATATTGAAATGTTGAATATGTAGCTTTGAGGTGATTATTTTGAAATGAATGTACAGTGTTTGTATTGTGAAGAATACACAATACACAAAGTGTGATTCTTGATTGAAATTGTATCAATTTATATCTCTGGTTCAATTAATTACATGATGAATGTTATAGTTCATTCTTTCCTCCATTCACCAATCAACACCAAATCAATGCTACTCTTTCTGATTAGTTGTATACGAAGTCATTTCATATTCGATTTGATTTAAGAAACATGTATGATACAAGTGTGTCTATATTGGGTTGTGTGGAGGCGAGTAGCTTAGTTGTTAGGGTGTCGGCATCATGCTCGTAAGATTGTGGTTTCGATTCCGGGCGACGCGTTGTGCTCTTGAGCAAAACACTTCATTTCACATCGCTCCAGTCCAATCAGTTGGCAGAAATGAGTAACGCTGCGATGGATTAGCGTCCTGTCCAACTGAGGAACACATACGCCACTGAAACCGAGAAACCGGGCCCATGAGCCTGACTAGGCTTTAAAAGGGCGCATTTATTTTTTTATTTATTGTGTTGGGTTGTGGTTAACCTCGATATCATATAAACCATCATGGATGGTTTAATAATGTAATGACACAATAATCATATCAAAATCGTGTTGTTTAATTTTATTTAACAAACTAGAATGAAGCAAAAACACTTTCTATCTAATTAATAAAATAAAGTAATATCTATACCAACTGATAATAGTCTCTTATTTTTTATCATTCACATGTTTCCGCAATTGGACAGCGGCCACGCTGGAGCACCGTGTTGAAGTTTTTAGTCGAATAAATTGACTCCTGTGCTTTTTTTGAAGTCTGGTATATATTCTACCTTCCTTTTGTCGAACCGTTCAGTTACGGGGGTGCAAACAAACTAACACCAGCAGTGAGGCAGTGGATGGAGGACAAACACAAGGACATACACATACACACACATTCGCAGATGCATATATGCATATATACACGACGGGTTTTCACACAGTTTTCTTCAACAAAATTCAGTAGCAAGGTAGCGCTCTGTTCGAAGCTATTGGAGAAGACATTTGCGCAAGGTGCTCCGCAGTGGGACTGAACCAAGAGCTATATGGATACAAAGTGAGCTTCTTGGCTTATGCCAAAATAAATTGATTATTCTAAAGAGAAAATATCTCCACATAAATTATCAAGGTGGCGAACTGGCGGAAACGTTAGCACGCCGGGCGAAATGCTTAGCAGTATTTCGTCTGTCTTTACGTTCTGAGTTCAAATTCCGCCGGGGTCGACTTCGCCTTTAATCCTTTCGGAATCGATAAATAAAGTACCAGTTGCGTCCTGGGGTCGTTCTAATCGACTGGCCCCCTCCCCCAAAATTTCAGGCCATGTACCTAGAGTAAAAAAGAATATTCATTTGATGTCTAAGGCGGCGAGCTGGCAGAAATGTTAGCACGGCGAGCGAAATGCTTAGCGGTATTTAGTCTGTCTTTATGTTCTGAGTTCAAATTCCGCCGAGGTCGACTTTGTCTTTCATCCTTTAGGAGTCGATAAATTAAGTACCAGTTTTGTTCTGGGATTGATCTAATCGACTGGCCCCGCCTCCCCAAAAATTTCGGGCCTTGTGCCAAGAATAGAAAACATTATAGACATAATCATCATAGTTTGATCTTTGTATTATAATTTCTTCTTGGAATCTATCAAAAGAAACACTTCTTTAAGCTTTCATCAACCTGCTTCAACTTTAAATGTTATGTAATTATTAGCAGCACCTGAATAATGAATTATGGTAACAGAAGACAGAACTTATAAATCATAATTAAGAGACTAAGAAGATTATCGCTTCAAGTCTGTTCGAACTTTTCTTTACATGAGTATAATACACCTTAAATTCGAAGTTCTTACTTGATTTTAAATTCATCCAGTACACAACTACTTTGAGATTCCTTTCTTCATACTCGTCAATGCTATTTTCCTGAAGTCATTTGTCTAAAATATTTCAAGTACCAAGAAGAGGCGTGTTCATATCTTTTCAAACCTGCCTCTCATTTTCCTAGCATCTCGATACAAATCATTATATAAAGCTCTCTGTCTTACAGCTTCTCTTCTCAATAAACTTAACCTCTAACTATTTGTCTTGTTTCTTTGTACAGTTTCCTGCTGCCGCATGTCTTCCTTCCTTTCACTCTTTCTGTGGTCTTTCCTTTTGTTCCTTCTTTAAAAGTATCTAAACTTTGAACATTAGAACTGCGATAGCAGAAAGGATGTATTCACAATCTTACAATAAACAATGCTAACATCATACATTCTAACCCTAATGACTTAGATTATGGAGTTAAAGAAAATATTTTCTTACTTAGTAGATTTATCATTAAAACTGACAAAACTAGTTAAAAGTTTAGATAAAATGCTGACAGTTTGGTTACTGTTGATTCAGATGTATAGCAGCTCCGTAAATATGACCGGTTTTATTTTAGAGTGTTCAATCCTTTAGGCCGCTTGCTTTCAATATCGTCCACACAAAAAATTGCATTCTACTTAATACAAGACTATTCAATAGAATTTGATTATTGTGGTATGGTCATTATCCTAATAATAAACACGCACAGGTTCTATTATTATTATTATTGAGTGAGAGAGCAGTGCATGCCATCAAAGTGACACTGGGGTAAAATATGCGAAGCCCAGTATACCCATCACAACTACCCATCTGATAAGGGTACACCAGGCACGTGCATCACAACCATATGTGCGCGACATGGCGATCTCATATCAAGATAAACAGCGCATGACCTTGCAGGTGGGACCCAGTTAGAATTTTCTTCAGGTCGAGTAGCCCATCCTGTTCAAAAGGTCCCTGAATAAGGTTTGTCTAAGGATGTTGAGCAAAACACTCATGTTTCCAAAGGTAAATTATTCAAACCCCAAAGAATTCCTCTCAACACATGACTATGATGCTCCCCCAATACTTCTGCTCATGATCAGAGATGCACATATCGTCAGCCACCAAGGGATATACTCAACTGGTTAAGATCAAGCAACTGACAAGCAAATCTGTGGTATTGAGCAGAATATTTACCGTAGCCCATCTTTTATACCAAATCTTCTTCTTCTTCTTATTATTATTATTATTCTTATTATTATTATTATCATTATTATTATTAAATAAAGAAGAAGAGTCCCATAATTAAATTTGCTGAACACAATATTTCGGTATCTCACGTAACCTTCAACGGGTTCGAAATTTGGTATGTCAGTCTACTTAATTTTTTTTTTATAGATAATATAGGACTGCTATGGAATTCTTCTTCTTTATTTACATATTCCCTCCAGAGGAGTCATAGCAGTCCTATATTACCTATAAAAAAAAATGAAGTAGACTGACATATCAAATTTCGAACCCGTTGAAGGTACGTGAGATACCGAAATATTGTGTTCAGCAAATTTAATTATGGAACTCTTCTTTATTTACATATTCCCTCCAGAGGAATCATAGCAGTCCTATATTATCTATTATTATTATTATTATTATTATTATTATAGACGTCGCACAGTATACAATATCGTGAGGTTGTTTATTGAAGATATTGTGTCTATAAAATACACTGTGAATCTTTCTTACACACAAGATGTTCTTTATGTCTCCAAACAGCAAGAAGGAGTCATTGCAAGCCACATTTATTTATATATTCTTAATATGCATCGTATAATATTTAAACTTCATATGTATTGAGTTAACATATTCAAATTCCTCTCAAGCTCTTGAGGAACTTGACTACCAAAGTGTTAAGCCATGTCTTATTATCAAGCCAAACGCAGAATGTCAAGAAAATGTACTTTAATTTGTTGAGAAAAAAATTAATAGGATCTTTGCCCTACAGGTATGCTGCTTCCTCGCTGTATCTTTTCTTTCGCTATATCCAGTATGCATCATCTGTTCACATGATATTTCTTTAATTAGCATACTCAGCTCTCCAGCATACATGACCTATGTTATGTTGCATAGAGACATACACAATATGTACGCTTATACACTGACAAATACACACGTGCATGATAAATTTTATGCATTGGATATAATGTGTGCGCAACATTATTGTTTCATACACTTGCTTTAGACATTCCTTTTCCACTTAGTTTGACTACACACACACACACACACACACATATATATATATATATATATATATATATATATATATATATATATATATATATATATATATATATATATATAAGTTGTGTTCATACAACGATTGGGGCATAACTAGCCGGTATACAGCACTTACTCGGTGTTATCTGTATCTTTGGGTTTGGTTAAATCCAATACCCTCCTTAACCTTATATATATATATATGAAATCAAATTTAGCAACAAGGATATCCAGAGGTAATGCAGTACGATCGTTTCATGCAACTCCATTTAATTGAACAATGTAATCATTACATCAATTTAAAATGCAGAGCAATCCTCAGCTGCACAAATACATAAAAGTTAATTAAATTAGAATGGACGGACACATTAGTATAATTATTCCTAAAATCGCCAAGAAGTTAAGGAAATAGACAAAGAATATGTTGCCTCTACTACAACATAGAAGTTAATAAATAAATTGTCAAGAAGACTCTGCCTGTCACTGATTTTATTTGTTTTTATGGGGTCAGTTTTAATTTATCGACTAGTTTATCAGATCTGTGGCCATGCTGATGCACCGCCGTTTTACTACACTGTTATTAGTGAGAGCCTCCTCCAATATGTGGCACTTGGTGAAGAATGGAGTTTGATGTACCCACCCTAATTTGCACCTCTTGCCGTGAAATAGGTTCATCTGGGACTCTCGACAGGAAGAGGTCCAGCTTTGATTTTAAATCCCCTACATCTATTTTGTGCAGATTCTTCAGGCTCTTTGGGAGAATATTAAAAAGCTGTGGGCCCCTGAAACCCAAACTGTTGCAGTAACTGGTCCTGAAGCGCGGTGGCATTGCTGGGAAATTCTTTTCCCACTGATGGCTGCCATGATTCGGCGCAAAACGAATTAGTTGCAGCGCAGACTTTCACGTGATGGGTTGGTGCTTTCCATCATGGTAACGCGTGCTGAGGAAGATGTGGCTATAATGCCAGTCCAGAAACTGGTCCTCGCGAGTCCAAATATTTGAATGTATGCTGAGAGATTGTCTTCACCCGTTTGCCCTCAGACGATTGATTTCTATAGTTATTATCAGAGTATTTTCGGCGATTTAAATAAGAGTTTCGACTATTATTTCCAGCAGATAGATATAATTAGTATGCCCTTTGATTAAGTTTAATCCTTTAGCAATTTAATTCATTTTTTGGGCCTGCAATCGCCTATATTATTAATTTTGTTATTATCATTTTTAATTGCTACCCTAGATAATAGAATCAATAACACCATGTATGTATGTATATGTGTGTGTGTGTATGTATGTATATACATACACACACACATATATATATATATATATATA
>NC_068982.1:136945192-136947863 GCF_001194135.2 Octopus bimaculoides
TATGAGGAAAGGTTAAGTTCTGTTTCATCCTTTACTTTGGTGAGTTCCAAAGTTAGATTTCTATTAAAGATTCTTCATATTAAATTAGTACCTTACTATTGTAAGTATATTTTTAATATGAAAATGTTACAAGTATAACGTGTGTTATGAGCATTTATAGACGGTTATGAGTTTATATAGGATACGTGTTCTACAAATGCTCATAACACACCTTATACTTATTGAAAACAGAACACAAAGGATGTCGCGATACACGTGTTTCAAGCTTTATAAACAATCTGTTATCACATCAGTATAGGTATATTATTGATATAAAAGATGGTTTAAAGCTCTCTTCAGCCGCAAACATTGCTAGTCCAAAGATTACATCACAAAAGGAAAAGTACACTTAGTATTTCCCATTATAATACGTTTATCACATCCTTTTAAAAAGGTATATCTGCATAAAGGTTCGCTGGATTTCAAAAATCTGCCAATACTGTACCACAATTCAGCACAGAGTGAATGTTAAATAGATTGGATTGAGTTTATATTTAACTAGCGTGTATAAGATATAAAGAGAAGATTAAAGGTAAAAAATAATATACATATATATATATATCAGGTGGTGTTATTAAGTTAGACATGGCCTGGACCAATCTTTGGTCGAAACAAATCTAAGTTTATCTAAATCTAAGTTTATATATATATATATATAGGTGAGAAAATTGGTATGTGAAAGCACGTGGTTGGATGTATAAAAGATAAACAAGAGTGAAAAATCTACAGAAGGCTTGTGTTACATGGTTAAAGTATATATTTAAAATATGTCAGAAAAATGTTATAGAATTTTTTGGTATATAACCATTGTATTTGGAGAAATTTATATATATATATGTACTAGTCAGCTCATGTGGTATCAGAAAATGCCTACATAAGATGTACTATAATCTGAAGTGTTCTGCAATTACTGAAAGTTATTATCATATACATACTGAGAAATGATATTTTCATGAAAGATATATTGAAAAAATTATTATTTGCAACAAATGTTTTAGTTAAGAAGAAGAATCGTTTTAGTAATTAATTTTGTATAACGCAGTTTTGTTATTAACGATTGCAATATTTATGTGGCAGGTGTTAGATCTCATTAACAACTCAGAATCACAGATGATTTGCTTTCAAACTAAGATCTGTCTACAACATAATATGTGCCTATGTGTGTGAGTGTATGTGTGTATGTGAATGTTTGTGTGCGTGGAGGTTGGTGGGTGTATACGCACGCGTGTGTGTGTATGAGTATTTGCTTGAGTTTGAGTATATTTTTGTGTATTTACACATATGTGTATACATGTGAATGTATGGGAATAAAGAAACAAGTCGGTCATAGGTTTTCTAAGTTAAAATTCTTCTCAGAAGACATCTCTGTCTTCGATCTTAAGCTGAGTTTCCGACCAAACACTGTGTTTGACAAAAATAAACAAAGATAATGATTATTTCAGTTTATCCACCGTCATTAGCTTAAGGAATATTTTTTTGAAAAATGTCTTAACGAGGGATCAGAGAAAGCAGTTGCAAGAGAGTTCAGTCTTGTTCACTGTGCCCTGTTTAATAAGCCCGGTTCAAGAGAAGGTAGCCCTGTTCGTTGTCCAAACAGTATGAGTCAGATCAACTCCATCACAAATTCTAACACAAATGTTATGATTTATAAATTTCCGTGTATAGACCCCACCAGGGTCGGCTTACAGCTGTATTAGAACCCATACATATATGTGACACACTAGAGTTAGTTCAATCAATTCTACTTCACCACAAAAGGTTTGTGGCAGTGGGTGAAATTATTATTAGGAGCACACAGTACGTCGAACAAAATGCTTAGCAGTATTTCGTCCGTCTTGTCTTTACGTTCTGAGTTCAAATTCCGCCGAGGTCGACTTTGCCTTTCGTCCTTTCGAACTCGATGAAATAAATACCAGTTAAACACTGGGTCGATTTAATTGACTTCCCCCCCCCCTCAAAATTGCTGGCCTTGAGCTAAAATAAGAAAAGAATATTAGAGACATGAAAATAAAATGATTTCTTAAAGCAAGAAACCACTGCATGCATATGTATGTGTGTCAACATATGTTTATTCATGTGTGTGTGTGCATGCGTGAGTATACCTGTGTGTATGTGTGTGTACGTGTCTGTATGTGTGTGTATGTGTATGTATGTGTGTGTACGTGTCTGTATGTGTGTGTATGCGTGTGGATCCAAAATTTTCAATTAAAATTGGAGCGGATATCAAAATCTAAGGTTATATAGAAGCAGATGTTCTTTCTGAATTAACTTCACATAAGCAATTATTATCGACTTAATATATCAAACATGCCTGAGAGAGATAAGCAAATCTTTATTGTATCAGTGGCAAAGGTAAATTTTCATACGAAAGAAACCAAATAAATCTAAAAATAACAGATATTAACGAAGCGTTATTTAGTTTAATACCTCAACAAATCGAAAAGAAGTGAAACCACTCATTATCAGATCCATAAAATAAAGCAATATCTCTTTTGTATGTGAAAAACAGACTCTGCATCTCCATATTAATCACTGTGGTAATTATCGTTACTGTTTGATTTTTCCAATAAGAACAGAATCTGTTCTTATTTATAATTTCGCAAAATTTATATATATATATATATATATATAT
>NC_068982.1:136947873-136948041 GCF_001194135.2 Octopus bimaculoides
GTGTGTGTGTATGTGTGTGTGTACATGTGTGTATGCGTGTGTGTATGCTTATGTGTGTGTCATTGTTCTTAGCAGCAGTATGGCCTTCCCCTCAGTCCCATCCTCTCACCCCGTTGACGCTGCTGCTGTCCTAAGACCCGAAAATTTGGTACAGTTCCTGTATCTCTC
>NC_068982.1:136948051-136952875 GCF_001194135.2 Octopus bimaculoides
TATATAGTGTTGTATTTCGGGATGGTCTTTTTTCTGTTTTTGTTTTGTTTTTTTTGTTTTTTTTTGTTTTATACCAAACAAACACGTGCACTATATATTTGCTCTTTACTCATTTATTAATGTTCTTATTTTAACTCGTGTCGTCAATTGTCCGGAAATCTTTCGTCACATATCTGTGACCTCTTCAGCGACACTCTTCGTCTTTGTGTGCGCTCCTGATCCACTTACTCCATTCTGCTTTTCTATTATGTGTATCATTATGGGCACATGGGTTTGCGTCCATGTTTGTGTGTGTGTGTGTGTGAGAGAGAGAGAGAGAGATAGTGTGTGTGTGTATGTGTATGTGTGTGTGTGTATGTGTGTGTGTACATGTGTGTATGCGTGTGTGTATGCTTATGTGTGTGTCATTGTTCTTAGCAGCAGTATGGCCTTCCCCTCAGTCCCATCCTCTCACCCCGTTGACGCTGCTGCTGTCCTAAGACCCGAAAATTTGGTACAGTTCCTGTATCTCTCTGTGTTTGTGTGTTCGCTCACAGTGTTGCCACTGTGGTAGTTGCTGTTGCTATTGCCATCGTTGTCACCGTCGCTGCTGCTGTCGCTGTTAGTCGTGTTGCGGCCGTCTGTGAAGTTATTGTGTGTGTTTGTGTGTGCATATGGGTTCACTGCTTATTTTGTTTGTATCCATGCCCTTTAAATAAATTTATTTATTATTTCTTATTTTATTCTTTTTTTGTTATCTACCTCTATTTCTTATATGCATCACAAGTATGTGCATATATGCCTACTGTGTGTGTATTACCTTGTTTGTATCTGTGTTGTATTTATTATTATTTTTCCCTCTTTCTTCTCCTTCCTTCTGTCTTTAGTTATGTAGCGTGGTGTGGTGCGGTGGTAGGTGTTATCATTCCATTCATCTTTCTATTGAGGCCCAGTCTGTCTACTACCATGTTTGTGGCCTCTATGATCTGTCTAAGTGTCGTGTCAGTTCTATGCGTTTTTAATATTTTAACCTCTATGCTATTAATCGAACCTCCATGTTCTGCCTGAGCATGTTGGTAGAGCCCTGACGAGTCTTTCTGTTCCTCGAGCTCTCGCCAGTATTCCCCTATACGCTCCCCTATGCTCCGTGCAGTCTCTCCAATGTAAGTAGTTGTCATGTTTCTACACCGTCCCTCAGTACATCGTAAGCTATATACTATATTCCTAAACTTACAGTAAACCCGTGGATTTATCCTACATACACTACAATTGTTCTCCATACATGGGAATTTATCAAAAGGATAGAATTTACAGATCAGGGCCTTTATAAGGACATTAGGCCTTTCTACTACTTTAATCCGTAGATTAGCATTACTTAGTGCTTTTCTAAAAAGAAGTTCTAGTTCGCCGCCAGGAGTAGCATCGACGAACATGACGCTCTGGTATTTTTTGCTGTCATACCATGAGTTGACCTTATCTATCTTTTTTCTGGTCCTTTCTGTGCTGTTCCAGGATTTACTCCTGTACAGCGGGCAGATCCCTTTAGCAGCACTCTCTATGTTGGCTCTGTACTTAGCCCTGGCTCCTTTGTACACTCTAAGCCTGTCCCTTTGATTGTAGCCAGAGAACTGCATCCGGTAGATGAAGTGTTGTATGTGTCTTTCCAATTCCTTAGGGTCGCACATGCAAGACACATTCCTCATCATTCTCACCAAGTCTGCTATAAGATTGTTGAACTTGGCGTTGTCTGCAATAGCTGTGTTCTTGTGAACAAGGTACTTAGACGCCATTGGTTTGGCATAATAAGAATGAAGGATCTGGACCTTACCGTTCTTGGTTTCCATTCATAGTTCCGTGTCTAAAATCGTTAGCTTATACTTCGGGTGCTTGTTAGGGTAGTCTTTCGTTACTTCAATGCTCTGGTGGATGGAGTTAGCTATTTTCTAGATGCTCTCCATAGTGTTTGCTTCTAGATCATCAACATTGTCTTGTAGGGGTGTTTTGGCTACTATGCCGATATCATCCACATAGCGGGAATACATGGTTATGGTTATTGAGTTCTCTGTTAATTTCTCTTTGAGTCTCCTATCCCACCATACCATAGATAGGTTAGCCACATCGCTAGTGATACTGACACCGATGGCAACACCCTCTTGGGCGTATATCTTATTAAACTTAAATATGTGGCCCTTGAGTCTGATCTTGGTACTCGCACCCACCGCATCTGCGACCATCTTTTTAACCTGATCATAGTTTTCGGGGGTCCGCATATCTTTGGTCTGCCAGTTTCATCTCTCTTTAGGGATCTTCTTGGCCATAAAAGTTATAGTAGGGGGTCTTACTGATCTAGTGAGGCAGAAACAACTAATGTCATGTTTATTAAAGTAATCATTGCCACATGTCATAAGTATAACATAATATAATATACATATATACATACATGCATGCACATATATACATATACGTACACACATATAGATATACATACACACGCACATATATACTATTCTTGAACATAAATTTTGTTGACAGTGACGTCGACGTTTACAATCCAGGAACAAAAGATTACCACAAAGTCCCTGGTGAACAAGAGAGACAGTAACGCTCTTGTAATCCTAAGATGCAACTGCATGTGTAGGCTATGTCATGTTTCTGTGGAAGGCATTATGCATGTGATAAGCAGCTGTCCTAAAATGTCATCACGGTACTACCACCCTATGCGGTACGATCGTGTTGCTAAAATAATTTACAATGCCATCCGCAAAAAAGACTGTCCTGAAATAAACTTAGAAAATCCCTCTGTTATGCAATACAATATGGTGAAATATTCCCATCAAAACTTTTGTCAAATGTAAGCATAGCAGGTCAGATGTTGTTGTTTGGGACAGAGGGGCAAAGGTAACTATCATAGAGGTCAGCTGCCCTGCAGATACAAATATCTCTTTGAAAATCAAAGAAAAAGAGGATATCTATGGACAACTGCTTCGAAACATCCGGCTTCTATATCCAGACTATGAATTCATATTCATACCAGTAATAATTGTAGCACAAGGTTTTGTTAGTAAATGCTTAAAGGAGAATCTGGATAAAGTGGGATTTTCAGAAAGAAAAATCGACCGTCTGATTCGTACATTGCAAGTACAATCTGTGAGTGGAACACTAAAAATATACAAGACTTTTCTCAAGTTCCAAATGTGAACTTGTCTATGTTAACTACATCCCAAAGAGGGAGCCTTGTATCTTTGTTGGAAACCAGATCCCTCCTCAGCGGAAGATTTATAATAATTAAAAAATAGAAAATACATACATACATACATACATACTGTTGTGTCGACGCCCCCAAGCGAAGAAGTAGGCTCGACCAAGACATATAAATAGAGGTAGTCTGACCGTGGTAAGAGTGGACTGACAGTTGACTGACAGTTGAGTAGCTGCTGTGTAGCGGTTGAGTAGAGATCATCCGAAGGTGCTAGATAGCAGTAGCTTGAGACATAACACATACATACATCAGCATTTACAAATTTCTAATTTCTTAATTTTTCTATTAAATTCTTCTTCAAAATTGTTTCAATGTTTTTTTCAGTTCCTGCCTTTTATGGAACTGCTTTTACAGAACTTACTATAAGAATGCGCCTGGAGTCAAAATACCTTCCAGCCATTTTTATTGCAGCCTGTTAATTGAATAAATCTCATTGTAATGCTCAGGGACAATTTTCTTTTTATCTGGCGCCTACATAATCCAAACTTTTCTTCAGCTTCTGATTTTTTTTTATGATAATAACCACAGAATCCCTAGAATGAAATCAACTGTTGTGAAGTAATTCTAGAAACTTCTATTTCCGTTCACTGTAAAATTTTAAGTAATATGACAGCAAATTTAAAGTTATTATTTGAAGAACAGAGACCTGATAGGATTTCTGACGTGAATTTAATAAGAATCCCTTTTGAAGTCTGATACACACATATTAGCAAAGAATAGCTATACTGGGTGGAGGAAGTCGGTAACATTGTTTATAGTATAGCTGTTTAGTCCCTGGTGGAGGCGCGTGCTTTAGTGGTTAGGGTAGTTTGCTCAAGATTGTGAGCTCGTGAGTTCAATCCCGGCAGATCATTGTATCTTTGAGAAAGATACTTTATTTCACGTTGCTCCTGTCCACTCAGCAGGCAAAAATGAGAAGTACATGTAATTCAATGGGCCAGTCTTGTCACACTCTGTGTCGCACTGAGTCTATCTGAGAAGTATGTGAAGGAGTTTGCGTGTCTGTGGAGTGCTCAGCCACTTGCACGTTAATTTCTCAAGCAGGTTGCTCCGTTTCTAACAGATTAAAACGCCGACATAAACGCTTTTATTGTATGATACCGCTGCCATTGATTTATTTTCGAATACTGAAGTTCTTTCATACCAAAATATGAAGACGCTTATTATCATAAACCTTTTAACAGAAGATACTGCCAACACTCGCAGGAGACTCCGTGCTGGCTGTTGCTCTTTTTTCAGACGGGCATATGGCGTAGTGGTTAAGAGCTTGGCCTACTAAGCCCAAGATTTCGAGTAGTACCAGGCAGTGGCTCTCATGGCTTCTGATCTTAACTGATTGGAAGTGTTATCATGTACATTGTTTTGTCTTGGTATAAAAAGATGGGCTACAGCAAATATTCTGCTTAATACCACAGATTTGCTTGTTAGTTGTTTGACCATAACCAGTTGAGCATGTCCCTTGGTGGCTTACGATATGTGCATCTCTGATCATGAGCAGAAGTATTGGGGGAGCATCATAGTCATGTGTTGAGAGGAATTCTTTGGGGTTTGAATAATTTACCTTTGGAAACATGAGTGTTTTGCTC
>NC_068982.1:136954354-136957696 GCF_001194135.2 Octopus bimaculoides
TACTAAGAGAATATAAATGTTTCTAGATACATATAACATCAAATTCTGCAAAGGCGCAAGCGTGGCTGCATGGTAAGAAACTTGTTTCTCAACCACATGTTTCCGGGTTCAGTCCCACAGCGTTTCCTCTCTATAGCCTGGAGCCGACCAAAGCCACTGACAAGGCTTTGGTAGACGGAAACTGAAAGTAGATCATCGTGTATATACATGTGTGTGTGTGTGTGTCTGTTTGCGTTTGTCTACCACCACCACTTAACAGTCGGTGTTGGAGTGTTTACGTCCCTGTAACCCAGCGGTTCGATAAAAAAGACCGATATAGTATGTACCAGACTTTTAAAAAAGGAAACTAAGTACTGCGGTCGATTCCGTCTTCTAAAAATTATTCAAAGCAGTGCCCCAGTATGGCCGCAGTCTAGTGACTGAAACGAGTAAAAGATACGTTTGGCATAAGCACTTTAATGAATTTGAAAGCAAAATATAAACGAAAAGACCTTGTATGTGCGTAAGTATTTCTATGATATTAATAATTTCTCTGATTTAAAATGTAATGTTACGAAGGAGGAATGTCTAAGAAATATCAGAAGCACCTGCATTTACCTGATAAATGAGATAACATTTTGATATTGTGCCAGACATATTAAACAAAAAATATTGTGTTGTTTTAATCTAGAATTCTATGAAATATACATTCTGCAGGCTTATGAAATGAAGCTGAACAAATAATTCAAGCTACCTGTGTGTTAATAGAATATTATTTTGCAAAAACTCATAAAACAAAAGAACAACATTTTCAAAAGTCTCATATTCGCGTTGATGATGTCTTCGTAAAACATTTAATATGATTTATGTGTTTTTCTTAATCATTTTCAACCAAAAATGTATAAACACAAGAAGCTAGCAAGTTTTGTTACTTTTCGTTCTTATACTTCAAAGATTTAAAGCTTTGTTGTAAAGAAAAATAGAAAACATACTTATGTTTATTTTCTCCTGTTGACGAGATTACTACATACACGTATTTGCATTTCAATTATGTGCGTGTGTTGTGTGTGTGTGTGTATCTATTATTTTTAGACTGGCGTTATTTAGTATTGGTAACGTTCACTTTAAATTGTTTAAATTTAGTGTTACAACAAAAGGCTTACGAAATGAGAGAGAGAGAATGTGACAGCAGTAAAATTTCTGTAGAAGAATATTAGGATAATGTATTAAATTTGGAACCAAAGGGTAGGTTTATACAATGTCGGGGATGAAAAGAAAAAATCGTGGAGTGTTGAATCCATTTAGATGAGGAATGATATGGATCTGAGAAATAGAAAGGATATATATCTACATACACACACATACATACATACACACATACATACAGATATGTATCTACGTGCATACGCATGTTCGTATGTATGTATACCATTATTCAGTTCTATTTCAAAGACTTCTTGCCAACAAAGAGCCGGTTTCAAACCTACAGCGGTTGGGCAAAATGATGGAAACACCAATCATCATAGTATTATAATTTTCAAATATCTATGAAAACCGTCAAAAGCTTGTTTATTTTTATGTTTTTTGATTTATTATTAGTGTTGCTTAATATGATTTGCTAAAATTACTGTTTCTTTTCTGATATCATCAGAGCAAGGTAATTAAAATTCATCAGAATGACAGATCTGTCGAACTTTCAAAGAGGTCAGATTGTTGATGCTCGTATGTCAGGCGCTAGCGTAACGAAAACGGCCGAAATGTTTGGTGTGTCAAGAAGTACTGTCTCAAAATTAACGACAGCCTTTGAGAAAGAGGGGGAAAGCCCCTCGTCGAAACAAAACTCCGGAAGAAAACCCAAAACTTTTTGATATGGACGGCTGCACTCTTACGTGAATTGTTAGAAAGGATCACAAAAGTACAGCTCCCAAAATTACTGTAGAGCTTAATGACCCCTTTGAGAGCACAGTTTCCACAAAAACTGTTTGCCATGAGCTGCACAAAGCCGGATTTCACGGAAGGGCTGCAATCAGAAAACCACTACTTTCAAAAACAAACGTTGCAAAGCGATTAGAGTGGAGTAAAAACCTGCAGAATTTGTCCTTAGAGCAGTGGAAGAATGTTATTTTCTCAGACGAGTCATCCTTTACCTTATTTCCGACCACCAGCCGAGTATACGTATGAAGACAGCCAAAAGAAGCATTTGACCCAGACTGCCTTCTTCTAATTGTTAAACATGGAGGAGGATCTGTGATGAGCTGGGGCGGCTATATCTTGGAAATCCGCCGGCCTAATGGTTTCTCTTCATGGGAGAATTAACAGTCAAGACTATTTAAACATTTTATCTGATCAAATTCATCCTATGGTTGTAGAACTGTTTCTGGAGTGAAAGGCAATCTTTCGGTTTTAATACAGCATGTTGTTAGTGACCGTATGTTTAAGCCGTTGGGCAGGAATGACGAGGAATGGATTCCGTTGCGACTTTATAGACAACAACAGGGAGTAATTAAGGAAAATAAGAATAAGAAAAATAAAACGGAATAAAGTAAAACATTATATGCTCCAGTACCCACATATTGTTATTTCCGTACGTATACTTGCGGTCCAGTGTACAAACGCACTCTCCCATATGTGCAGTTAAGTAGATGTTATTAAACTCTTTGATAAATGTCCTATCATTTTTGTATCACGCTTTCAAATACCTAATTAAGTATTACAGGCCTTGTGAATAAAAAGGTTGGATGCCGACTTCTTTTGACTTACATATGGTTAGCTTACCATTTGGCTGGTTTTATTTTACTCCACCCTAATAAAGAAATAAATTTCTGTATCCTGACAAAGCCACGTACCTCCACTAATAATTTAAATATGTTATTAACTCGCAATGTCACTTCCTTGTACTAAACTTCCTGTAAGGTGTAGAAAGCAACGTGTCCATAACTTTATCTATTGTTATGTTATATGTTATGTTAATAGCTGCACGGGTCGGCTACAGAGACGTCTTCTTCATGTAATTAGTCGAAAGATGTGTAATTTGTAATAACTGGGGAACCTACAAATGCTATAATTGTAAACCTGCTGCATAAGGTCGGAGCTTGGCACGTGCATCTTGATGAAGGTTGTACGACTTATACTGGGTGATGCAGAGCTTGCAGCCTAAGTTGTATCCAATTGAAACCTGGTGCCTGCAACCTATGAAGCAGCTGAAACGCAATAGGTGTGGCTTGAAAAGATGTTACACCTGACCAAAGGGCCGTGCATGCAACTTGTGCTGTAAATTGCAGCACCCGACCAAAGCTTTGCAAGCGTCAATAAACTGTAATGTTAAAGACCAATCTACCCTTTTTTTTTTTTTTTTTTTTTTTT
>NC_068982.1:136958887-136959175 GCF_001194135.2 Octopus bimaculoides
TGTGTGTGTGTGTGTGTGTGTGTGTGTGTGTGTGTGTGTGTGTATGTATATATCCCCTTCTTCCTTAGATCTCCTGTATGACTCTTCTGTCCGGCATTCGCCATGATAGATCGCTAGCCACTACACATTCTTTATTTTCTCTCCTTGTTTCTGTGTTGTTCCTTTCTGTGGAACTTTTTTACTTCCCGAGCGTTAAACTAATACATCTGTTTGTTGTCTACACCACCTGTCTTCGTCTTTTGTTTTTTTTGTGAATACTCCCTATATATATGTATAGAGAGAGAGGAG
>NC_068982.1:136959185-136960142 GCF_001194135.2 Octopus bimaculoides
AGAGAGAGAGAGAGAGAGAGAGAGAGAGAGAGAGAGAGAGAGAGAGAGAGAGAGAGAGACACACACACAGGGAGACAGGCAGGGAGACAGACAGATAAATAGATAGACAGATAGACAAACAGGCAGATAGACAAACAGGCAGATAGATAACTTTCTTTATTGGCCACACAAGGCTAAACACAGAGGAGCCAAATACAAATGTAGAGCTTTTCTTATACTAACGGTCTCTTTGCCGAACCGCTTACGGTTGTCAAGCGATGGTGGGAGGACAAACACAAAGTCACACACATATATATATATATTTATATATATATATATACAGGGTGTTTCAAAAATGTGATATCATTCTGCAATCTAATAAATTTGCTAGTTCTTGTTCAAATGAGTTCAAATTTTAACAGCATGTGTAGAAACAGGTCAACAGTTTATGTTTAATGCTTGATATGTTTATCATTTCAAGTATAGAAATGGCATTCACTGGAAGAGAAAAGGCGTTTCTTGTGTTGGAGTATGGTCGAATGCAGTCGAACAAGACTGCAGCGTGCATTTTTGTGAGAGATTTCTCTAAAAAGTCACCAACGGCAATGCAGATTTGGACATGGTACAAGAAATTCAAAGAGGAAGGCTATCTGTGCAGGGCAAAAGGATCTGAACGACCACTAACATCGGAAGAGACGGTCGAGCGGGTTCGCCAAAAACTCTTGCGAAGCCCCAATTAAGTTATGTGAACCAGACTTCTAAGAAAATGCGTACAAATATTGACTCATAATACAATATATTTTCTATAATTCATTTTCCCACTTGATGGATACGCTGGTGGATCCTCCGTTTGTCTCGACGATGAGAGTTTCCTTGATCGGCCAAATAAATTCCTACTTGGGAAATTAGAGTTTAAGACACGTGCGCCATTAAACAATTCTTGAACCCAATCAGTCTAATCCACAGGAACTAGGGTGG
>NC_068982.1:136960521-136964336 GCF_001194135.2 Octopus bimaculoides
CTTTGGTTATCATATTCAGTACTTTAAGTTTTCTGTCAATCGGCATCTTTAGAATTTGTAGGCTCCTTCTTTTCAATAATTTAAAGACAAAATCATAAGAAAAAACCCCGTTTAAAAAAAAAAAAAAGCTAACCCGTCGTTGGGATTCGAACTCGGGGTCCAGAATAAATAACGCATTGCGTTTTATCTGACGTTCTAACGCTTCTGCCAATCGACCGCCTTCATGGAAGCATTAATGAGTCAAGAGTTAAACGCTCGACGCACAGACACACCTCACCGTGGGCAACACTGACAACGTTTGATTTTTATATATACATGATGACAATTTACAACTCATTGCTGTCTCATTCTATCTATAGAAGAATAACTTCAAAATACAAGAGATTTAAAGCGTTTTAGCATACGACATGCTCTTAGTTCTATCTTGATCACAATCCAAACGAACAACTTCATTATCTGGTAATGTTTATATCGATTTCTCAAATCGACATTCACTTATGTATCATTATGACTCAACAAGTTTTAATTTATTTCACAAAAGCCATTGAAATATTGTTTTTAAATTTTTAATTTTTATTACTATTTGTTTTTCCTTTTTTTTTTGCTGATATTATCAAACGTCCGTGCACATAATGATCTCAGCTACTTTTATAAAGTATGATTATATAAACATTAGTTTAGTTCTGATACACAGCGTTTTTTGTGCAGTTTTTGTTTGTTTGTTTTTTGTTTTGTTTTTTTCTTTGTATCATTGGTCTTTTTTTTTGTTTCTTGATCAACTACATGCAGTTAATGTTCTGAAAGAAACAGAAATAAAAATCCACATCATTAACCTGCTTAAATCTTATCAAAATGGATTCTTCGTCGGTTTCGACGATGAGGACTCTGTTGTTCAATCAACTGAACTGCATGCTCATTGAATTAGCAATGTATATAGCTGAGTACTCTGCAGACACACGTGCCATTAACATAATTTCAGAGAGACCGAGTGTGACAAAGCTGGATTTTTCAATTACAGGTAAAGTCCATCTGATTAAAATGAATACTTCGTCGGTTTCGACGATGAGGACTCTGTTGTTCAATCGAATGAATTACCAGCTCATTAAATTAGCATATAGGTGGTTGAGTGCTCCACAGATACTTGTATCATTAATACTATTTTCAGAATGAATTGAACGAAGCTGGTTCTTTCAATTACAGGTACAATTCATCTGATGTGCTTCTTCAGTTTCGGTCAGCCCACTTTCATTCAGAAGAGTTGGAGTGACCTAAGGCTACAGAAAATGATACTTTGCCCAAGATGCTAATAAGTCGGATGAAACTCGGTACCATTTGACGAGGAAGGAACTTCTCAATCATTCGGCTATGTTCATCAACGTTAACTCTAGATACACACCTACGTGAAACCATCTATTTAAAATAATTAATATATTTTAAATAAGTAATACCTAATATATCCAAGGTGGCCAGCTGGCAGAATCGTTAGCGCGTCGGGGAAAATGTTTCGCGACATTTCTTCGGGTTCCCCATTCTAAGTTCAAACGTAGGCGAGGTGCCTTTGCCTTGCATTCCTTCGGAGCCGATAAAATAAGTACCAGTTGAATACTAGGGTCAATGGAATCGACTTATCCCCTCACCGAAATTGCTGACCTTGTGCCAAAATTTGAAATCAGTATTTAAAATATCCCACAAGGCAGTGAGCTGGCAGAATCATTAGCACACAGGGAAAAAATACTTAACGGCATTTCGTCCGACTTTATGTTCTGAGTTCAAATTCCGCCGAGTTAGACTTTGGCTTTCATCCTTTCGGGGCCGATGAAATAAGCACCAGGCCGGATAAGTACTGATAAAATAAGTACCAGGCTGATAAAATAAGTACTGGAGCTGGTGTAATCAGTTTATCACCTCACCCGAAATTGCTGGCCCCGTGCCAAAAATTGAATCTAATACTTGAATTCTAATGTAAGGTTTCTGTAGATAAAAAAGTTTGAATTCTTTGTAAGGTTTCTGTAGATAAAACAGTTCCTATCGTTCAGGTGTATACAAAGTAACAGCTTAAAACTAATGAATAACTTATATCTCTTTCATGAAACCGCTTCAACTGGTCTCTACGTAGATAATTAGTCGGATTAAACTCAGTACCATTTAACGAGGAAGGAACTTCTCAATCATTCGGCCATGCTTATTAACGCTAACTATCGAGATACAAGCCTACGTGAAACCATTTATTTTACATAGAGAATGCATCCTCATCCGAATAATTCAATCGTGAGTTTTATATATCTCAGTCATCGTTAAAATCATAAAGGCATAATTGGATGATTGCAGTCTTCGAATAATCTTATTAGAAATATGGTCGCAAAGAGATAAATAATGGTTTCAAATTTTGGTACAAGGCTTCCGAGGTTAGGAGATGGCGTAAGTCGATTACATCGAGTCCAGTGCTCGGCTCCGAAAGTCGACCTCGGTGGAATTTGAACTCAGAACGTAAGGCAGGCGAAACTCCGCAAAGCAGTTTTCCCGGCGTGCTAACGATTTTGCCAGCTCGCCACCTTTGGGATATTTCAGCTCAATTTCAGCTGAGGAGATAAGAACATGAAATAAAAGGTTTTCTTTAAGGACAATGTTCTGCTCGATCAAGAAGGCGAGCGCACAAAGTTAATATCACGAGGTCAATATCGCGGCCACTATGCCAAAACGCCCGCAAATATTAAATTTATTCTTTAGAACAAAACGTTAAAGAATCATAAGCATTTATTTACAGGCTCTGAATCCCGCATTAAAAGCCAGCAGATAAATATATATAAATAAAATAACCTGATATCCAAAGATTTTATATAAGCTATGCTCCAATACTCAATATATGCATATATCTGTTCAGGTTTTTATTAAATCTAATCCTATTATAGCATATTTCAATGTGAGGTGTGTCATGATGACATGATAATTCTGATGTTCAGGACCTTAAATCATTCAGTTGTTTGTACCTAATATAAAAGTATCAACATAGTTATATTCTCGTCATCATTAAAAATATCAACTGAAGCTTGGATGACTGCAGTCTTAAACTATTTACTGCAAATTCTAAAATAATGGCTTTTCTTCTCTAACATTAATAGTTATTATTGAAAGCATTCATCCTGATGACATCGACAAAATAATATTTTTCTGAAGCCGCAAATTTTTATGCTTGTTTGAATAGATAGTTTGGCTTTCGTTCAACATGTTTACATCGTGTTCAGTCAATCATACACTGTTTTACAAAAGACCAGGAAGACTATGAAATTTATAACTTTTAACCATATCAATCTTCTTGCCGACAATCATTAGTTCTAAAATAGCCTGTTGAAATTTCTTTTTCGGTATGCTGAAAATTAATACCAGAAAATTTGTTTAACTGTTTTTGGAAGACGAATGATGGCGTACAGAATCATTCTTAATATGTTCCGACATGAATATGCCAATTGCTATTGTATTTCGACATTGAAGAACAACTTTTCCTTTTAGACGAATGTGCGTTCATAACAGATTCGAATCCGAGAGGACGCACGGTATTTCAATATTGCTGTGCCTCCTCAGCTAAAGGTAACACGGACCAATGAATCTAACAATTCTTTTTTGGCTTTTGTTTATAAATTCGACAAATAAATTATTTGCGTGTTGATATCCACCGGGTAACAATAGTAAATAGTCGTTGATTCTCGTCGCTGTTCACATCATGATGATTTATTAGTTTCAAAATAATTTTCCTATGATTATTATTATTATTATTATTATTATTAGTATTATTATTATTATTATTATTATTATTATTA
>NC_068982.1:136965042-136966108 GCF_001194135.2 Octopus bimaculoides
AGAGGAGGAGGAGAGGAGGGGGAGGAGGAGGAGAATGCGACTGGATTAGATTCTATAAAGTTATCATAGCTCCCGAAACTTTTTCCATCCCAGTTCATATTCTGGTAGCTATGCTTTCGGGGCACACACCACCATTGATAATTAAAGAACCTAAGAGAGAAAAAAAACCCATTAACTACATTTAAGAAAATCTAACATTTGAAAGAATTCATTTCATGCGTATATTAGCTAATAATTATTTCTGTGCCTCTGCACCATATGAAGTCTATTTTCCTTGTCAGCCTGCCTGCGATCCTAATACACTTTTAAACGTCCATATGTAATTCCTACGGGTCTTCTTTTTCTGTATATTCACCGCGACCACTTTACATATAATAAAGTTTTTTCTTCTTTCTTGCTCACTAAATCTTTAGTCTTTACAGTGTTTATTTTAACGACTCCCCATGCTAGGTTTCGCTTCCAATTTTGAAATTTATTATTATATAAATCTTCGACAGAGCCAGCAATATGAACTAGCTTATCAGAAGGGGTTCTTACAGGCACCCAGACTCAGATTTCTTTGTTATGGAATGAAGACTATAACAAATGGAAAAGGGCTCAAAATTAAACGGTGATTTTCAATCTAAGCCTGTCGATCTGGAAAATTAGATGCTGCCAACCGTACAAAATAAATTTCCTACAATATTGAGTTCTTTCCGCTTCGCTGACGACTGTGTGTTTGCATGAAACATGAGATTTCATATTGCAAAGATCATAAGTTTGTCACTTTATTTCTGAACGTATTCATTTGAACATTTGAGTTCCTTATAGGGAAACTAAGAATATTGTGAATTTAGAAATGTTTACTGATTAGAAATAAGATACATTTACAATAAATGTATACAGTGGACGCAGGAGTGGCTGTGTGTTAAGTAGCTTGCTTACCAACCACATGGTTCTGGGTTCAGTCCCACTGCGTGGCACCTTGGGCAAGTGTCTTCTACTATAGCCTCGGGCCGACCAAAGCCTTGTGAGTAGATTTGGTATACGGAAACTGAAAGAAGCCCGTCGTATATATGTATATATA
>NC_068982.1:136966764-136976349 GCF_001194135.2 Octopus bimaculoides
ATATATATATATATATATATATATATATATATATATATATATATATAACACATGCATACACACGTACATACATATAGGCATGTCACTCCTACGTTACTGGGACTTCGGTTATGTATCTCGCTACTTAGAAAATTGTAAATTATGACCACTACATTCAGTAGATAGCCCTAACGAAATCTCGGATACATTTTAACACATCTTAAAACTAAAATCACTATACCTATCTTTGTATAATTTTTTTTATGATTTATATTTAATACCCCCGGCTGACCCCGGCGTCAATTTTCTGTCTTCATTCTTTGTACATGTTTTGTTGCTTGCAGCCTACCAATTATTTCTTTTAATTTTATTCACTTTTTTCTCCTACGAACTTTTGTTTATATTTCATTGCTCCCAGTATTCTTGCCAATCCCTCCTAGCGCCTTTCTCTGTCCCTATCTTGTTTGATCGTATATCACTTCCCACCACTTCACTCCTCAACCCTTTTCCTTTTCTTATTTAACCCTATTCGTACGTCCGAAGTAATAAGCACTCAGGCAAAAGCTTATGATATGTACGGTGGGAAAAGTACGTGGTAATAAAGACAAAATCCGGTTAAGTACTCATACAGCTTTTAACTTTATCCACATTGTTTTATCATTGATCTTGTGTGGTGCTTAATATAGAACGGCTCCTGGGTGTGTGGATCGACAATAAAATTAACCGTAATGTGTTGATAAATATGTTTGTTTTTAAGTGAAAGTTAAAAGCTTGAAGTTTTACAAGAAGAAAATTCAACTTATAATGTAAAATTGTTACTGGTTAATTAAGGCGGGATTGAAAGGTTTAATGAAAGCCTTAATTTGCAAAATTTTAAAATGACCGGTGAATTTTCAATCGCTGTTGCAAAGGCTATTGTTAACTATCCTGGAGATCTGAAAAATTTATTGTTGAAGGAGACTACACAGCAGAACAATGACGGTGAAATTGAGCTTTTCGGGAAATGTATGCATGCTAGGACGTTTATTCCAAGTGAAGAAAAATCAGTATCAAGATGTGAAGCTACCAAAAACCACCTGGCGTTTCTGGTTGGAAGAACTTTAACAGGTGATACAAAATCAAAGCCCCTGTTTGTGTACCAAACCGAAAATCCGAAACCTTCCAAGAGTTACTCGTATTATAATTCGCCCTAGGATTTGAAGTTTATATAAAGCTTGGATGATGGTGAGTTCTTCCCAAGATCAGTTTGCAAACTATTTTTGTTCTGTTGTAGAAAGGCACAGGGAAAAGCGTTATATTTCCAACAAAGTATTGCACATTTTAGACAATGCACCAAACCATCTAGTGAACTTAAATGCCTTTTCTGATAATGTATGAATATATATCCCTAAAACACAACTTAAAAACCCTAACCCTAAAAGCACAACTTTATTCCAGGTAATGGATCAAGGTGTGATATCTAATTTCAAGGCATATTATGTGAGAACTTAAAGGCTTCTGAAAAAGGTCAATATTATTGACGCCGTTTTACGTTCTGAGTTCAAATTCCGCCGAGGTCGACTTCGCCTTCCATCCTTTCAGAGTCGATAAATTAAGTATCAGATAGGTACTGGGGTCGATCTAATCGACTGGCTCCCTCCCCGTAAATTTCAGTCCTTGTGCCTAGAGTAGAAAAGAATATTATTGATGCTGTGGATAAAATAGACAAGTCATGAAATAAAATCATGAACGGTGCTGGAAAAATATATGACTAGACTCTATCATTCGTTTCACAGGTTTTCCACCTACAGAAAGTATCAGCTTCAGCGAGTTACTATAACACAGGCCAAAGAATTCGTAAATGATGTGGTTGAATTGCTACAGTCCAATAGACAAACAATGTACAGGGAAGAATTGATGGTGTTAGAGTAAGAGCGAGTTGCTAGACAAGCAGATACAGAAACACCACCCATCCCACTTCAGCTGATTGCAAAGAATATGGCTGAAAGGTTTGAGCAAAGAATATGGTTAAAGGTTTGCAAAGAATATGGTTAAAAGTTTGGGCACTTAGAGAGGAAAGCCTACTAGCCTTTGTTGAAGGCGAACAGATAACTATGAGGTCAGTTCCTACACTGAATTGCACAAAGCAATGTCCTTAACGTCAAAAATATTTGGATAATTTCTCCACCCCTGAAGCAGGTGCTAATAATGATGATCTATGAACCATAGAATAGAATCATTCTCTCTCCAAATAACTTACATTGCATCACCTACCATCGTACAACAGTCACCATCTTTGGTCATGAATACATACCATGTTATAATACTATTGTATTATAACATATTACGCATTTCTCTTCAAATGCCTCGTGTATATATATATTCAACTGTCTGCCTTAAAAGACTATTTTTATGCTTAAAATAAAAGGGGTTGGAATACTTTTAGGGCTTTTTTAAATATCCCGTCTTAATTTATAACATGAAAATATATGGGAAAATATAATTCACGCTACGGAATTTCACATTACGGCAAAATTTTAAGGAAGGAAATACTTCCATAAAGTGTGAGACGCCTATGTGTATGTATGTATGTATGTATGTATGTATGTATGTATGTATGTATGTATGTATGTATCACAGATATATAGGTATATAGATATATATATATGTGTGTGTGTATACATGTATATGTAAGATTTTATATGTGTGTGAATAGTTATTAAGCAGATATTTTTAAAATCATTTTATTGTTACTAGACTTAAATCCTTTTGGCTTCTTTCATCTTCTTTCCGTTGATTAAACATTATCTTTAAAAGGTTTTAGCCCTGGTTTTAACTTAGTGCCAGTTACTTCCATGCTTAACGATTTCGTTTCTTTTTTTCCTGGCGAAGATACTGTCGACCATGGCTTGTAAGTTGTAGCAGAGCGGGTACATAATCCTTTACCTTGTTTTACAGTAAATCCATTCTCATGTACAGCAGCAGTAGTAGCAGAGGATGAATGAAACCTTCCTTCCCTTTCATCAGATTGATTTCGCCTAAAATTTGTAATAAAGATAAATTCAAGCATTTATTTGAAGATATTAAGAAATCTCATTAATGAAGCTTTTATGCAATAACAATTTCCGTATTATTCCGCCCCGCCCATGAAGAAAATATAAAATCTATTCGGTTTTACATCGTACCCTCAAAATTAAACACTTTCTGTCTTCAATCTTCAACATTTCAAATACAATAAGGACATACGATATCAACCATTAAAATAATTTTTTTAGGTGTAGGAGTGTGGCTGTGTGATAAGTAGCTTGCTTACGAACCATATGGTTCCGGGTTCAGTCCCACTGCGTAGCACCTTGGGCAAGTGTCTTCTATAGCCACGGGCAGACCAAAGCCTTTGAGTGGATGTGGTAGACGGAAACTGAAAGAAGCCCATTGTATATGTGTGTATATATATATATATATATATGTGTGTGTGTGTGTGTGTGTGTGTGTGTGTGTCTGTGTTTGTCCCCCCAACATCGCTTGGCAACCGATGCTGGTGTGTTTACATCCCCGTAACTTAACGGTTCGGCAAAAGAGGACGATAGAATAAGTACTAGGCTTACAAAGAATAAGTCCTGGGGTCGATTTGCTCGACTAAAGGCGGTGCTCCAGCATGGCCACAATCAAATGACTAAAACAAGTAAAAGAGTAATTGTGATTATTATGGTTATTTGCCTTGATGCAGTGGCTCTCATGGCTTCTGATATTAACTGATTGGAAGTGTTATCACGTACATGTTTTTTTTTTCTAGGTGGCTGTGTGGATAGGCGCAGGAGTGGCTGTATGGTAAGTAGCTTGCTTACCAACCACGTGGCTCCTGCTTCAGTCCCACTGCGTGGCATCTTGGGCGAGTGTCTTCTACTATAGCCTCGGGCAGGCCAAAGCCTTGTGAGTGGATTTGGTAGACGGAAACTGAAAGAAGCCCGTTGTATGTGTGTGTGTGTGTGTGTGTGTGTGTGTGTGTGTGTGTGTGTGCGTGTGTGCGCGCGCGCGTGTTTGTTTGTCTGTTCCCTACCATCGCTTGACAACAATGTTGGTGTGTTCCTGTATCTTAGCGGTTCGGCAAAATGAACCGATAGAATAAGGCTTCCAAAGGACAACAGTGGCCGTTCTTTTTTCTTGGCAAAATGACAACGGTTTTGCACGGGCTTGTAGGAAAACAGAAAAAGTCGAGTTGATACAAAAATTGTTGAGCGACGCTAAGCTTCACGTAACAAAGAATGGCAAAACAGTCTTTCCTCTTTTAAACATACCGGAGGAAGTGCAAGAAGATACCAAGAAGAAAACATTATATATAAAAGTATGTCCTTTATTAAATGTATTTATATGTAAATGTATATACATCTATTAAAAGTATATCATTTATTAAAGGCAAGGAGACAGGAGCGAGCGATGCAGGCCCAGATAGAAAAAAATGGTTGAGATTGGTATGTGAAACAAGAAGACGTAGGCCAGATGTATGCCCTGATCCAGCTGGTGGAGCACACATTCTGACATGCACCAGATCGAGTCATCCCATTTCTTCTTCCAAGGACATAAGGCGACCTCTTCATCTTATTTGAAAAATACAGACAAGCCACTTTCCTCCACGCTTTTCTTGACGCATTTCTTGAGAAAGCAGCTACTACGTTCCGTGATATACCTTTTCTTGTTTCTTTCTTTTTAACAACATATATAATATGTAAAAAGGTATTATATATGTTGTTTCTATGGTATTTTTATGAGGCTGCGTGGGAATGATATAACAACACTAAGCAGACATTTAATAGTAACTTCTATTTTGCTGCACAAGTAATTTTGAGGTTGGTCATGAATTATAAAGTTCCACAATATGTCAACACAATTGAAAGAATAACTCAGTAGTGTTCATAAATAGTTGATTACAAAGCTTTGTATTAAAGTTTGTCAAGACAGGAGAAAATATACACAGTAGATTCCTATTGGCCAACGGTATCAACATATCTATGCTGAGCAAAAAGTCGTGTAAACGATTACTTGAAACGGCAAGTGAAAGTGTGAAGCTGGGTCGTAGGTTATCATGCACTCCGAAAGTTGGCGCTAAAAACAAGCCTTGATATAATCCTGGTAGGAAATGTTTTAGGACCGTCTAGAATGATCTTTCAAGTGATGTCTGGCTGCTGATTGGTCAATAACTCGACATCTCGTGTGAACAAGGTCGTTGTATGACATGACTTAAACTTCGTAATTTGACCACTCAGCTTCGAGTCTTGCTACAAATATAACACACACACACACACACACACACACACACACACACACACACACACACACACACACACACACACACACACACACACACACACACACACACACACACACACACAGATACTATTTAATATATGAATGTAACAAGGACGGCAAGCTAGCAGAAACGTTAGCACGCCGGGTGAAATGCTTAGCGGTATTTCGTCTGCCGCTACGTTCTGAGTTCAAATTCCGCCGAGGTCGATTTTGCCTTTCATCCTTTTGGAGTCTATTAAATAAGTACCAGTTACGCACTAGGGTCGATATAATCGACTTAATCTGTTTGTCTGTCCTTGTTTGTCCCCTCTATGTTTAGCCCCTTGTGGGCAGTAAAAAAATAAGAAACGTTAGCACGCCAGGCAAAATGCTTAGCAGTATTTCGCCTGCCTTTACGTTCTGAGTTCAAATTTCGCCGAGGTTAACTTTGCTTTTTATCCTTTCAAGGTCGATAAAATAAGTGCTAGTTGAACCCTGGAGTCGATGTAATCAACTAACCTCTTCCCCCTCCTCCGAAAGGACTGGCCTTGTGCTAAAATTTGAAACCAATATGTGATTGTAACATAAAAATGTATCTTATTTACGATATGTATATAATTTCTCTATTATATATTTTTTTTGTGTTACATTTATATAAAAATTATATACAGGTTGTTCAAAAAGTCTCTCCGCAGTAAGTATTTTATTGCAAGATAAATATTTATAAGATGGTATAAAACTACAAAAGAATATATTAGATTTTACAAGACTTTAAAAAACTTTGTAAGAGGTGTTGAAAGTGTCGTCCTTCATTTGCAATATATAAGTTGACTCTTCTACACATGTTTTGAAATACATCTTGGAGAGTCAGGATGAAAAAAATACACTACGGAGAGACTTTTTGAACACACTGTATATATAACGTATAGAATTACACCGGTTCTTGTCAAATTAAATAAGAAAACCAGCAATTTATATTTTTCTTACAAAGACACATTAATTCTCAATTTAATTACATTCTCCATTCTTTTCATAAATGATATATGCGACGGCAGTCATTACACAGATCTTCTGTGTATTAGTCACTTTCTAATGTAATTTCCAGTGGAAGTTCGAGAACGTGGTAAGAAAACGAAACAAATTTTGTCCCCAGATGCAGTACTATATCCTATGGTACTGATAACAAGATCCAAGAGTTTCGAAAACAAAATGGTAAAAAGAGGAACCATTGCAGAAACTTGTAACTTAATTCATTATTTATGTGTGAGTATGGAAATATACAATGCGTGAACAGTAGACTTAATAATTTAACAAATGTTGGCGAGGATGACAAAGTCTTCGGGAAGATGACAGGATGAAAAACAAATTGTGTTAATGCCATCAGGTAGCTTTTCGATGAATTTGTAATGTGGCTTGTTGGGAAGAAAGACAGCAGAACGAGAGTAAAAACTGGCAGCAGTAAAAAAGATAAAAATATTCTGCTTTATTTTTCTATATACTGGTTCAAGCCAGTAAACAAACACACACACACACACACACACACACACACACACACACACACACACACACACACACACACACACACAAATATGCACATAAATACATATGCAGACATGGGATATGGAACACACTGCCTAGATACCAATCTTGTGAAAGGAGAAGGCTAATTTGAAGACTACAGATCCAATCCATCACTGGAACTGTGAAAATCTGTAAAACTTTCCAGAAGTTTATCTTTTAAATATACATGAGCATGTCTAGATATGCAACTATATGCATGAGAATACAGACATAAAACATACATACATACATACATACATACATACATACATGCAAAAAATACCCTGTTGTTGATGTTGAAATTCCTATGAAGGAGCCTTGGATCTAAGTTACATACCGGTTCGTTCTATATTGGCAAGAAATCTTGAAATAAACTGAATAATGATCGACATACATACACTCTATCCAGATTGCAAGTAATTATTTGGACCCTGAGATATGTAACACACTGCCTAGATACCAATCTTGAGAAATTGGGCTTCTCAAAACGTGAAAGGAGAAAGCTAATTCGAAGACTACAGATCCAATCCATCACTGGAACTGTAAAAATCTGTAAAACTTTCCAGAAATTTATCATTTAAATATATATGAGCATGTCTAGATATGTAACAATATGCATGAGAATACATGCATACAGCATACAAATCTGCACATACATACATGCATACATACATACATACATACATACAAAAATACCCTGTTATTGATGTTGAAATTCCAATGAAGGAGCCATGGATCTAGTTTAGAAACCGGTTCGTTCTATATCGGCAAGAAATCTTGAAATAAACTGAATAATGTCATACATACAATATTATATTCTAAGAAAAGAATATGTACTCTGCGTTTTTAATGTATAACGTTCTTTATTGATTTGTGGTCTTCATAAATGTGTTTCTGAGAATTACAGAATTACACAGTTTTTTTTTTTACTTTTTTTAGTCATTTGTCTGCGGCCATGCTGGAGCACCACCTTTAGTCGAGCAAATCGACCCCAGGACTTATTCTTTGTAAGCCTAGTACTTATTCTATCGTCCTCTTTTGCCGAACCGCCAAGTTACGGGGACGTAAGCACACCAGCATTGGTTGTCAAGCGATGTTGGGGGAACAAACACAGACACACAAACATACACACACACATCGCCATCTTTATAAGTTTCTTAGCACACATACGTCTATGCCTACATACACACGCATACATCTTATTCTTATGACGGCCTATCTATTATTATGTATACATGACGCACCACAGATACACATGTTAACATATCGATAAAACTTCTCTTAAACATTCTACCCGGTTGTGTCTCTCTTATTTCCCTCTGACACATATATGCATTGTTCTATTTATATTTATTGTATCGACCGTGTGATGTACTAAGGAGCCATTCTCGTCACCTCGCTTCGCATGGACGTCACAAATCGGCGACCCGTTCCAGCTCCTTGAAACTACAAAACAGTTATAATGGGAGAAGGAGATACTCCACAGGTATCACAAGCCTTCAATTCCATTATAGATGTTTTCCTGGGGCTAAATAGTAGTAATATCGTCCTAAACAGGACTACCACTTTACGTTGGCGAATAGACTTTACTTCATAATATATATTTTTTTCTCTCTTTGTTTCTTTCTATGTTCCGTTCAGTGGAAGAGCGTAGGCTCGAAACGTTAAAGACTTTTTCAATTCCCGAGCGTTATACTAATACATCTACTTGTTTTCTACACCACCTGTCTTCGTCTTTTGTTTTTGGTTTTTTTTTCTTTTTGGTTTTTTGGGGGTGGGGGGATTCTCTCTTTATAATATATAATTGGTTATATTTTCAAGGCAGCTACAGCTTACAGTGGCAAGCTGCACCATCTCGTGATCACTACTTGATGCTTGGAGAACTTAGATGTTGCCAACACTTTATTTAGGCTGTTAAATATGATCATCCAGAGAATGCACCACTTTATTGATCATTCACTTTATTAATCATTTAAAAGGGTTGTAACCAGCTGAAATTTATTTATTTTCAAATTAACCTGTTTACAAGAAATTGTGGCATTTAAACTTCTATTATATTAAGCTGAATAATTTATGGAAATCAGTTAATATAACGTGATGAATATTGTACAGGTGGAGTTGAGTAATTTTGCTTTATTAACACATTAAAAAAAATTGCTGCATTTTATATCATTTTTATACAGTGCTTAGCTTCAAATATTAAAATGATAATGGATAACAATTTTTCCATTACCGTGTTTCAATGTATTTCTGTTGAAGCTTAAACACTATATAAATATCTTTTAATTCATTAGCCCATCTTCCTTCTAGCTAGGTTAGCTTTTAAGTCATTTAAGTAATCTTTCTATTTCGTTTGCTATTTATCTTCAGATCTATCTGCCTTTATCTGTCTTCATGTCTTTGTGTTTGTTAGCAGAATAAGTTGCCGATGGATCACCGACGACTATATTCTTTCTTTCTGTTTGTCATTGGTTCTTTATTTATATAGCTGGTTGGGTAGCTAAATGTGTGTGTGTGTGTGTGTGTGTGTGTGTGTGTGTGTGTGGATGAATGGATGGAAACAGATGGATAGGTAGATAGACAGACAGACAGATACACATAGATAGACAGACAGACTGACTGACTGACAGAGATAGATAGATAGATAGACAGATAGATAGATAGACAGACAGACAGACAGACAGACAGACAGACAGACAGACAGACAGACATGCAGAGATAGATAGACAGACAGACGGACGGACGGATGGACGGACGGACAGACAGACAGACAGACAGACAGAC
>NC_068982.1:136982675-136986157 GCF_001194135.2 Octopus bimaculoides
AATAGGACGAATTCTTTTACAAGAATTTATCAAGTAGCTAGAGTGAAAAAACCTCATAAGGGAAAAAATCCATCATTTATTCCCGAAATATATATTTATTTATATTTATATAAGGGCATTACTATACAATAATGCCTCACGCTATGAGTAAAATGTGCTTTTTATGGTAGTTTGACCTTAGAGTCCCTCATAGCGTGAGGCATTATTGTATAGTAATGCCCTTATATAAATGTAAATAAATATATATTTCAGGAATAAATGATGGATTTTTTCCCTTATGAGGTTTTTTTCACGCTAGCTACTTGATAAATTCTTGTAAAAGAATTCGTCCTATTATTGAATTTAGATAGATAGATAGATAGATAAATTTCATAGTAGTTTGTAATTGTTACTTTTTTTATAACAATCCAGGGTGATTAGAACTAAGATTAAGTTGAAATTAAAAGTTAACCAATTTTAGTTGCACTTTGACTTGTGCCTCTAGTGTAATTCTCTTCAATTACATATTCACTCAAGTATGCAAATTGAAAGTGAAGCTGTACTCATGCTCACAGACATGTACATTCTCATGTCTTTGAAGATAGGTTTGCACGCATATATATGGAACTATTAATGATATACTCTTCATAGTTTGTCTTCTCCTTCTGTGTTGTACTTAGAACAGATACTATATGAAGGTAGTCGTTAGATGGTACTGACATTTGATGACTATATTATTATCTTAGCTAACAACATGAATCTCATTACAGGCAAATACTACTTCTTTCACAAATCTAATGAAGAAATCACCTACATAAATAAAGGCTAACATTATTCACCTTCAGTCGTTAAATATATTACAAGCATTTTAAGTTGGCACATTTCTAAATAATGCACAGATAAACAATCTTCAAGTATCTATTTTATAACAATGCACAAGAGAGATCTAACTTAAAGGAAAATTATATACATAGAACCCACTCCAACTATATCTTGGAGATGCAAATGTAGTAAAACATTGTGGTACAATCCACCATACAGTCCTAGGCCTAACTAACGACCACTTCCCACTGACACATTTATGGTAAAAGGGTAAAGGGTATGAATGATCATGGGATAAACACCTAGAAAGTTACCCTCCGAGGCACAAGTCTAGGCAAGGCTGTTTGTGCAAGACCAGCACTCGCCCATGCATACTAGCCTTCCCTTTCCATGCCGATACAGCTTGGTACCAGTGACGTCGCAACTCATTTCTACAGCTGAGTGAAATGGAGCAATGTGAAATAAAGTGTCTTGCTGAAGAACACAATACACAGCCCGATCCAAAAATCGAGCTTATTACCTCATGATTATGAGCCCGACATTCTGACCACTGCGTCATGCGCTTTCACTATACTGTCACATATATACCACAAAATATTTCATAGAAATATAATAAAGTTATCAATAGTTGCTTACCCAATTCAGTTTCACAAATATTTTGCTGTAACAAAGAGATTACAGTGAGCGCTCACCACGACAATTGTGTATCTTCGGATCCCACAATAATTGCCATCGAGGCTGATATATAGAGGTTATAATTTCGCTGGTGACAAGATATTAAGGATTTACATTTCCTTAAACAGAAATACCATCAGAAATAGATTCTTACAACACGTAAGAATCTATTTCGGCAAAAAGAGACCGATAAAATAAGTACTAGGCTTACAAAGAATAAGTCCTGGGGTCGAATTTCTCGACTAAAGGCGGTGCTCCAGCATGACCGCAGTCAAATGACTAAAACAAGTAAAAGAGTAACAGAGTAAAGGTTTAGATGCTGCAACATACACTCTTATGCAGAACGGCAGCTAGTAGATAAATAAAAATGACAGATAGATAAAAATGAAGTAGCAGAGTATGATAGAGGAAGATACATCAGTATCAATGAGGTTTTTTGGTGCATCTTCAATTTTCCCATTCATCAGAGGCACCCAGCCATCATTCATCTGAGTGTCCATCTAAAGAACGGCCACAGGGTTAGCTTTACAAAACAAACAGTCTTGCAGCAAACACTTTCTCCAAAGGAAACTACCCTTACTGCTTTTTTTAAAATTGTGTCAAGTAGATGAAGGTGCAAGAAAACTTCTTTACCCACAATTACCCAAGTATTACACCTGGGAAAACAATTAATGACACAAGAGGAAACGTAGGGATGACGCTCTTGCAAGACTTTACAGTGTCCACCCAAGCCAAGCAGGATGCTACTACTTATGGTCCCTTCTGCATGAAGTACATGGTCTGAAATCATTCTAAGATTCGAGGAGGATAAATGGTCATACGTGTGAAACTTATAGGAAAGCATGTTAACAATAATGGTTTTCTTTAGAAAATTATGAGCATTGGAACCAAGCATCAGTATCAGATTCTCTAACGGAACTCCGTAACTTCTAAGGGAACTCCGTAAATTTTTTAAACAACATATTTTGCTGTTTCTTCCAATACAAAAGGAACAATTTTATTCCTGGGCAACGCCGGGTGCCTCTGGTAGTGTGTATGTATGTATATATGTATGTATGTATATATTTTGTTGTGTCTTGGGAGGGTCATTACGCCAATAATAATGCACGCTCTGACGTATGGATCATCCCAAGACACAGCAAGATTTGTTTCAACGCATGAATTCACATCTCAAAAATCTTGCAAGCCAAGTGCATAAATAAAGTATATAAGTGTGTGCGTGGGTGTGTGTGTGTGTTGTGTGTGTGTGTGTGTGTGTGTGTGTGTGTGTGACTATCCTCATTTAAAGTCTATGTTCAATGTAAAACTAAATGAAATAGCTGTGTGCGTGTGTGTATGTATATGTGTGTATGCGTGTATGCATGCATATGTGTGCATGGATGTGTTTTGTGTCTGCACAAATTCATAGACAGATTCCGTTGATGAGAACATCCAGAATTAATTGCATCAGCTTGCACAACATTAAGACCAGGGAATATTCACTTCACTAAAATAACTCAATGCTGAATAGCAGATTCTTTCAATGCAAATGAGACTCTACATTTCGCACCATACTGCTTTATTACAGACTTTTTGATGTGAAATAATTTTAATAATGATGCCCTGCAGAATTTATTTATTTCTTCATTTATTTATTTAGGAATGTTTTTGTTGTTGTTTTTTTGTCTCTTTTTTATGCATTTATTTTCATAGGAGTTCGTCAAAAGCTATAGGTTGTCATTAATTATTTCTGAACATGTCGTTACCTTTCCCTTGTAGTTTTGCTGACAGAATCATCTCATTATTTAAGTTTTAACTTTTGACGTCTTCTATAAAAGCAGAAAGATCAATTCCGTTCTTTATATGCTTACTTATGTCATCATCATCATCATCATAGTGGAGGCACAATGGTCCAGTGGTTAGCGCAGTGGACTCGTGGTCGTAGGATTGCGGTTTCGATTCCCAGACCGGGTGTTGTGAGTGTTTATTGAGTGAAAACACCTAAAGCTCCATGAGGCTCCAGCAGT
>NC_068982.1:136986250-136987185 GCF_001194135.2 Octopus bimaculoides
AGTGGAGGCACAATGGTCCAGTGGTTAGCGCAGTGGACTCGTGGTCGTAGGATTGCGGTTTCGATTCCCAGACCGGGTGTTGTGAGTGTTTATTGAGTGAAAACACCTAAAGCTCCATGAGGCTCCAGCAGTGAGTGGTGGCGAGCCCTGCTGTACTCTTTCACCACAACTTTCTTTCACTCTTACTTCCTGTTTCTCTTGTACCTGTATTTCAAAGGACCAGCCTTGTCACACTCTGTGTCACGCTGAATCTCCCCGAGAACTTCGTTAAAGGTACACGTGTCTGTGAGTGCTCAGCCACTTACGCGTTAATTTTATGAGTAGGCTGTTCCGTTGATCGGAGTTCCACGAAACTTATATCATCAGAATTTTATAGATGAAATTCTTTATAATTATATATTCTTTTCTTTTATTCATCTGTTTCAGTCATTTGACTGTGGCCATGCTGGAGCACCGCCTTTAGATGAACAAATCAACCCCAGGTGAACCGATTCAGGTTCCTTAGTAGCAGAAATGTTATGGCAACACCTTGCTTTGGTTTGATTATATCCTGAACAGCATATTTCTGAGAATCCTTTCTGCCTATTTTATTCCCCCCACATGTGTAACATAGGGATGCAGAAATGAAACATCAACCTAAAATGTCACGAGGAATGCTTCTCTTCCTTCACTAACTTAATAACGATGTTCTTAAGTAGAAAGCAATCCAGAAAGGCCAATGTATGTGTGAAGGAATTACATGTATACACAGCGTGGAGATTGATCATCACTTGAATGTACCATATCCAACTGAGTGTCAATGGGAATTGACAGTTATCCTTCTTGGTGGATGGAAATACTGTTTAGTGGTGTTTTTCTTTTACGTTTGCAAATCGCAAATCTATAATTTCATATTATATGTTTGTGTGTGTGTGTGTGTGTGTGTGTGTGTGTGT
>NC_068982.1:136987712-136989840 GCF_001194135.2 Octopus bimaculoides
TATATATACATATATATATATACATATACATATTTTATATGGATATATATGCACATGTGTATGAGCAAGTGTATATACAGAAATACGTGCATGCATACATACATATACACGTACATATACACGTACATACACACGTACATACATACACACATACACTCATACATACATTTACTTTATGTACATATATTTTGTAGGTCATCATTTTAACATCCGCTTTCAATGCCAGCGCTGCTTGACGGAATCCAATGACAGGTTTCCTTTAGCCAGCTGACCTTCCTGTTGTTCTCCTTTATCTCTTTGCAAGCAAAGAAAAGTAATATTTGTCCATGGTTTGATACATATTTCTACAGAAAGTTAGAAATAGAGGTTATAACTTGTATGGTGGTGACACTCATTTACAATTATCACACATACAGCGTGGCGCCGAACAAGCTCTGAACAAATTTTAGCAGACTATAAATAGCATACAACATATTATAATGTTATACGGAGGCGCAGGAATGGCTGTGTGGTAAGTAGCTGGCTTACCAACCACATAGTTCCGGGTTCAGTCCCACTGGGTGGCATCTTGGGCAAGTGTCTTCTACTATAGCCTCGGGTTGACCAAAGCCTTGTGAGTGGATTTGGTAGACGGAAACTGAAAGAAACCCGTCATGTATGTATATATGTAGGCACAGCAGTGGCTGTGTGGTAAATAGCTTGCTTACCAACCACATGGTTCCGGGTTCAGTCCCACTGCGTGGCATCTTGGGCAAGTGTCTTCTACTATAGCCTCGGGCTAACCAAAGCCCTGTGAGTGGATTTGGTAGATGGAAACTGAAAGAATCCCGTTGCGTATGTATATATGTAGGCACAGGTGTGGCTGTGTGGTAAGTAGCTTGCTTACCAACCACATGGTTCCGGGTTCAGTCCCACTGCGTGGCACTTTGGCCAAGTGTCTTCTACTATAGTCTTGGGCCGACCGAAGCCTTGTGAATGGATTTGGTAGACGGAAACTGAAATAAGCCCGTCGTATATATGTATGTATATATATGTGTGTGTGTGTGTTTGTGTATCTGTGTTTGTCTCCCTGGCATTGCTTGACAACCGATGCCGGTGTGTTTATGTCCCCGTCACTAAGCGGTTCGGCATAAGAGACTGATAGAACTAGTACTAGGCTTACAAGAAATAAGTCCTAGGGTCGATTTGCTCGACTAAAGGCGGCGCTCCAGCATGGCCGCAGTCAAATGACTGAAACAAGTAAAAGAGTAAAAGAGTAGAGGTTAAACTGATGCCAACACGAAAAACAAACGTTAAATGATGGTGATGATGATGATGATGATGATGATGGTGATGGTGATGATGCTGATGATGATGCTGATGATGATGATGATGATGATGATGACGACGACGACGACGACGACGATGATGATGATGTTGATTTGACATACATGAAATTTTATCTTTTGTTTCTCTTTCAGATAAATCGATATATTAGATTTTCTGACACAGAGAATGTAAAAGCTCCCTGTTCTCATAGCTCTATCAGCCAGCCACAGGTGTCTCGGAATTCACCAGCTTCTTGGGTGATTCTGAGCCTTTTCTGTTCATAGTCAAGATGGAGCAGGAGGCTATTGCTGGAGACAATTTATAGCCAAATGAAAGAAACATTATCTGTGGTCAGACTTCATCAAAATAACCAAGTTTGTTGACCAAGCCCATGACATCATTAACGTCAACCCTAGCATGTTGATGAAGGCCTCATAGAATTTCAAGGTGACGGAGTCTAACAGTGGACTATTAAACACACAGTGCACAAGGACATCAAGTGTAAATCCCGCATGATGAGAAGGGAACAGTTTATGTCCAGCAACGTCCAGAAAAAAAGGGGTGCAGTTTAATGTGTTATGTGTATCAGAGATAATAATAATAATAATAATAATAATAATAATAATAATAATAATAATAATAATAATAATAATAATAATAATATGGCTCACATGGCTTCTGATCTTAATTGATTGGAAGTGTTATCATGTACATTGTTTTGTTTTGGTATAAAAGATGGGCTACAGCAAATATTCTGCTCAATACCACAGATTTGCTTTTCAGTTGTTTGACCTTAACAAGTTGAGCATGTCCCTTGGTG
>NC_068982.1:136990114-136995114 GCF_001194135.2 Octopus bimaculoides
TTGTGATGCATGTGCCTGGTGTACCCTTATCAGACGGGTAATCATGATGGGTATAATGGGCTTCGTATATTTTACCCCAGTGTCACTTTGATGGCATGCACTGCTCTCTCACTCAATAATAATAATAATAATAATAACAATAATAATAATAATAATAATAATAATAATAATAATAATAATAATAATAATAATAATAATAATGGTTTCAAATTTGGACACAATGCCAGCAATTTGGTGGGAGGAGATAAGTTTGTTAAATCAACACCAGTACTTAGCTGGTACCTATCTTATCAACCCTAAAAGGATGAAAGACAAGGTCAACAGTGGTGAAATTTGAACTCGGAATGTAAAGGTAACTGAAATACTGTTGAGCATTATTTTGTCCAGCATACTAACGATTCCACCAGCTTGCTGCCTTGTTGAGACCCCCTTTGGTCATGACTGACCATGGGATTGCACCTAGAAAGTTACCTTCCCAGGCAAATGTTCGGGCAAAGTTGTTTTATGGAAGACCAGCAGTCGCCCATGCCTACCGGCCTCCCCTCTCCACGCTACTAGTGTTATCCAAGAGAAAGGCAAAGGGGCCGATACAGCTTGGCACCTGTGACGTCACAGCTCATTTCTACAGCTGAGTGAACTGCAGCAACGTGAAATAAAGTGTCTTCCTCAAGAACACAACACGCAGCCTGGTCTGGGATTCGAACTCACAACCCCACGATCGTAAGTTCAACGTTCTAACCATTGAGTCATGCGTCTTCACATTGCTGCCTTGACAATAATAATAATAATAATAATAATAATAATGGAACTATGATTTTCGGACAGATCGTGTAATTGAACATTGTCGGCCGGATATTGTCATATTGAATAAGGAAGACAAATACTGTCAGATCATTGATGTAGCCATACCAAATGACATGTATGTTGTGAATAAAGAGGTTGAAAAAAATCACCAAGTACTCCGAATTGAAAGTGGAAATGGTAAGACTGTATGGAATGCCAGATGGTAATGTAAAAGCGATACCAGTGGTGATTGGAGCACTAGGCTCAATCCAATTGAAAATTCAAGGCTTCTTAAGGCGGCTGGAAATCCCATGCAAGATTGATGTCTTGGAAAAAGCAGCCTTATTGGGCACAGAGCACATCTTAAGGGAAGTATTATCTGCCTGAGGTCCTTGTTGTGACTTGACAGATGACTGAAGACTCCAGTGAATTTTACCTACACTCTTATGAAGTAATAATCATCATCATAATCGTTTAACGTCCGCTTTCCATGCTAGCATGGGTTGGACGATTTGACTGAGGACTGGTGAACCAGATGGCTACACCAGGCTCCAATCTGATCTGGCAGAGTTTCTACAGCTGGATACCCTTCTTAACTCCTCTTATTATTATAATTATAATTATAATAATAATGATAATCGTTTCTACTAAAAGGGACAAGGCCTGAAATTTTGGAAGAGGGGATTAGTCTATCACATCGATCCCAGTGTTTCACCGGTACATAATTTAGCGACCCCAAAAGGATGGAAAGCAAAGATGACCTCGGCAGAATTTGAACTCAGAACATAAAGATCAACGAAATGCTATTAAGCGTTTTGTCCGGCATGCTAACAATTCAACCAGCTCACCACCTCAATAGTGATGATGATGATGATGATGATGATGATGATGATGATGATGATGATGATAAGCAGCAGTTCTTTAAGACTGATTCTGTTACTCATCAAAAACCAATTCAACAGTAATGTTAATTTTGTACTTTGGCAAAATAAATTAAGCTTCAGCGTAAATGAATCAATTTTATAGCTTGATGGTGATGATAATGATGGTGATGGTGATGATGATGACGATGACGATGACGATGATGGAGAGAAGGAGTTTGCAACTGTGACTCTTCCCTACTCGGTATCGCAACAATATCGTAAATGTTAACCATGTTTGCACAGTTGGTGGTATCAGAATATTTGTCACTTTGCAAATTGGATTTAGCTGATGCGTCATGGCTGGACGCCCTTTTATAGTGGTACCAGTTTCTGAGATGGAATGAGTTGGTTGTATTTATTGTTGTAGTAATAGTAGAAATTTTGAAGTCATCTGGGATTAACGAGCTCTCTTCCACACTATGATGTCAAAATAATAGGAAAACAAATTGAAGTAACCAGTTACATTATCTATGTTTGTATTTATGTATGTGTGTATGTGTGTATGTATGTATGTATGTATGCATGTGTGTATGTATGTATGTATGTATCTATGTGCGTATGCATGTATGCATATATGTCTTATATATACATATATATGTATATAGATATATCTATATGTATATATGTGTTTATATGCATATATGTATATATATATATATATATATATATATCTATGTATATGTGTGCATATATATATATTATATAATATACATACACACATATATACATGTGTGTACGTGTGTGTGTGTGTGTGTGCATATATGTGTTATATATACAGATATATATATGTATATAGATATACCTATATGTATATGTATACATGTGTTTATGTGCATATATGCATAAATGTATATATATCAATATGTATATATATATATATATGTATAAATATATATGTATATGTATATATATATACATATGTATATGTGTACATGTATATATGTATATATATGTGTGTGTGTGTATATATATATTATATAATACGCATATACACATATATACATGTGTGTGTGCATGCATATGTGTGTGAGTGTGTATGTATGTGCACACGTGCAAACATGTGTGCACACGTGCATACATGTGTGTGTGTGTGTGTGTGTGTGTGTGCATGTGTGCGTTTGTAGTGAGAATACCAGAGAAAAGCACAGGAGAAAAAATAATATCAAGACATATATATAAAAAAAAAATTTGCTGCAACAAGCTGCAAACCTAGAAAGCAAATTGGCAGACAACTGTCTCATAAAATGTAATCTGAAATGCATGTTTAGAAAGTTGGACGCTCATTGAAAAATGTATAGATCTTACATTGAACATGTATTATGAGAAATACATTATTTCTACCACAGACAGAGAATTCCATGGACAACTATTTGCATAATAACCTGCCATTTCATCCGGTTCTACATACCATTTTTGATGATATATAAGATGCACTGTTTTTAATAAAAAGTATCTCAAACCACAATATGTCCTTTATGTGAAGTTAGACCAGTATTTCCTGCTTTAATATACAAAACATTCCTCTTCCTGAGTATGTATTGTTGAAATTGGGGTGCATCTAATTTAAAGGGTAAAGACCCCCTTCAGTCATGAATGACCATAGGATGCACTTAGAAAGTTATACTCCGAGGCACAAGTCTGAACAAGGTTGTTTATGGAAGACTAGCAGTCACCCATGCATAGCAACCTCGTCTCTCCATGTCAACAATGTTATCCAAGGGAAAGGTGAAGGCTGATACAGCTTGGCACAAGTGATGTCGCAAATCATTTTTACAGCTGAGTGAACTAGAGCAACATGAAATAGTGTCTTGCCTAAGAACACAACACACAACGTAGTCCAGGAATCAAACTCAGTACTTCATGATTGTGAGCTCAGTGCTCTAACCACTGAGCCATACCCCTTCACATATCTAATATGGCCATGTGTATATTATACTATCAAATATTAAGGCGGTGAACTGGCAGAAATGCTAGCATGCCGGGCGAAATGCTTAGTGGTATTTCATCTGCCACTACGTTCTGAGTTCAAATTCCGCCGAGCTCAACTTAGCCTTTCATCCTTTCAGGGTCGATAAATTAGGTACCAGTTGCATACTGGGGTCGATCTAATCGACTGTCCCCCACCACCATCTCCAAAAATGTCGGGCCTTGTGCCTATAATAGAAAAGATTATATTATCATATATGGTACGTAGAATACTGCCATTTAAAATCTATACTTCTACATTTAAGTGTTTTGTTTCAACATTCAAAGTTCAAAGGATGGCAAACTTGCAGAACCATTACTACTCTGGGCAAAATGCTTTGCAGCATTTTGTCCTCATTTATGTTCTGAGTTCAAATTCTGCTGAAGTCAACTTTGTCTTTCATCCTTTTGCAATCAATAAAATAAGCACCAGTTGAGCATCGGGTCAATGTAATCAGCTCATCTCCTCCCCCAGAATTACTGGCCTTGTGCCAAAACGTGTAAGCAATATCCAAGGTGTCGACATGGCTATGTGGTAAAAACATTTGCTTCACAATCATAAGGTTTCGTGTTCATTCCTACTGCTTGGCACCTTGGGCAAGTGATTTCAACTTTAACATTGGGTTGACCAAAGCCTTGTGAGAGGAGACTGAAAGAAGCTTGTTATATAAATGGAGGCAAGACTCATATTTCTTAGTATTCCTATCTATTGTGGAGGCATTTAGCTTCTCATATAAATCCATAGAGCAGTGGTTAAGTTTCTAAGGGAGCAACAACTTCTTCCTGTGAGGTAAACTTGATAACTGTCGTATGTGATGGCACACACGCATATTCTTTTCTACTCTAAGTACAAAGCTCGAAATTTTGGAAGAGAGGGCCAGTCAATTAGATCAACCCCAGTACACTACTGGTACTTAATTTATCGACCCTGAAAGGATGAAATACAAAGTCACCCTCGGCAGAATTTGAACTCAGAACATAAAGACAGACGAAATATCACTAAGCATTTTACACGGCATGCTAACGTTTTTGCCACCTTATGGAACACAAGCATATTACACATGCTCCACTCACAGCAGTGCATATTCAGGAAAAATGATTTCATTGCATTAAAGCATGTAATACTGGTTTCAATTTTTTGGCACAAGACCAGCAATTTTCAAAGGCCCGTGCCAGTGGAGCGCTAACAGCAACATCCGAGCGGGGTCACTGCCAGAGCAACGGTCTCACTCCCATGCCAGTGGCATGTAAAAAAACACCATTTGAGCGCAATCGTTTCTAGCTTCGCCTTACTGGCACTCGTGCTGGTAGCATGTGAACAAAACATTG
>NC_068982.1:136999925-137008948 GCF_001194135.2 Octopus bimaculoides
TATATATATATATATATATATATATATGGCAAATGAAAGATGGATGATGGAAGATATGAGAATTTATTATTAATCACGACAATTATTTCAACACATCTGGCATTGATCCCTCATTGGTGGGACACTCAACAACTGGTTCAGGAGCATCTGGTGATGCAGATGTATCTCATCAGGTGATAAATAAATACAACTTGTTAAAATGACTGTTCTGCAATGTAACTTTCCGTTTTGCAGAAGGAAAAGCAGCCAGATGGAGGAAATATTTTCATTTATATAGAAGATCAAAAATAAAATCACAGATGGCAAAAAGAGAAACAAACAAGCAATCCAGCGAGAAAAGTATGTATGAGGTGTGTTCAAAACATATTCAACTTTATTTTTAAATACCAAAACTAATGGCCCATGGGTAAAATCCTATAGGTGGGAGGTGACACCACCCTTCCTGCACATGTGTGAAAATTTTCATGCCAGTAGCATCGGAGCATAAAGCCAGCAGAAATGCCACAAAACATTTTGTCTTCTGTTCTAACAATTCTTACCATTCTAGCAATGTTCCACAGTGAGGAACATAATTGGATTTTTCAAAAACTATAAGAACTTTCATTGGGAAACATGGTTGCAGAGTGAATGATAAACTCTGGTAAAGCAGCTTCAATCCCAAATGGAATTGAAATCGCCTTATTTACCCCGCTTCTATTCTTAAGAAATTTATAAATGTTTTACAAACTTATATCCTCCTACTGTAAACTTGTGTCCAAATATTTTTTTTAAAAAGTCAATGTGAAGCCATGAATGTCTTTATAGATTAACACATATTAAAAATTTGAACATGACAGATATCAACATTATTTTAATGATTTTCTATAATGAAAGGACTTGGAGAAAAGCTCTACCTTAAGAGGGCAAAGAAATATGAACCAGCTACTAGGTAACAATGAAAAAAAGTAGCAAAAGCAAAACGTTGAAGATTTTATTTTATGCCAAAATCTATTGCAAGATTAAAGATTCTCATTAATGCAGTATGGTTACAGAAGAATCATATTTGATATTTTGAGAGTTTGTATAAATTTTCCATAAAATTGAACGCAAAAGTAATTAAATTGCGCAACAACAAATTAAAAAAGGCCGTGATGTTGACAAACACTTGATCATATGTAGATTTCAGAACATGGGTCCTAAAGAAACCCAGGTAAAAGCAATGATGATGATTATAAAAACAGAAAAGGAGAATGTAGTGGAGGGGGGTGAAATAGTGTTTGTGAATCATAAATTTGCACAAAGGAATATTTTCAAATAAACAATGATTTAAATTCTAAAATCAAATTAAGATCCAAATTATGTTTATTTGCTCAAATACTGTATGATTTAAAATCTTCATCCTTCATCTAAATGGTAATTATTACAAAATTGCAAGCACACTCAACAATAACAATTTTTTTCCTTGATTATAATGAGGTAATCAATCATTACCTCATTCATCTTACACAGGTGTGTTATTCAGAGCTGGATGGATGGATGGTAGAATGTTTTTCTAATTTTCTCTTGTCATCAGTAATATCTATTAATAAACTCAGCTTGTGAAGAGTGTTGGGGCAAGTGAGATCAAAACTGAACCAAATTCGATGACTAGCACCTGTGCCAGTGGACTGCTAACAGCACCATCCAAGCGGGATCACTACTAGAGCAGCAGTCTCACTTCTGTGGTGGTGGCATGTAAAATGCACCATTTGAGCGTGATCGTTTCCAGCTTCGCCTTACTGGCACTTGTGCCAGTGGCATGTGAACAAAACATTGGACTGATTCCTGTGCAGGTAACACGTAAAAAACACCATTTGAGTGTGGCCGTTGCCAGTACCGCCGGACTGGTCCTCGTGCCGATGGCACGTAAAAAGCACCCACTACGCTCTCGGAGTGGTTGGCATTGGGAAGGGCATCCAGCTGTAGAAACACTGCCAAATCAGACTGGAGCCTGGTGCAGCCATCTGGTTCACCAGTCCTCAGTCAAATTGTCCAACCCATGCTAGCATGGAAAGCGGACGTTAAACGATGATGATGATGATGACGGCAGGCTTCTTTTAGTTTCTGTCTACCAAATCCACTCACAAGGCTTTGGTCGAATCTAGGCTATAGTAGAAGACATTTGCCCAGTGTGCCACGCAGTTGCTCTGAACCCGGAACCATGTGGTTGGTAGGCAAGCTACTTACCACATAGCCACTCCTGCACACATACAACTTTTGGCAGACATTTTGTTAACATTAGACATGATGCCACTGCCTTAACCCTTTAGCAATCAGGTTACTCCATTAAAAGTAGTGTTTATTTATTCACATTGTTTTGAATTAATTGTGGATTATACTGAAACTCAGAGATTTTGATGATGTGACAGTATGTTTTTAGAATGACATTGTGAGGTAGGTTTGAGAGGCCAGATCTTAATAGTTTGGACATTAAGCAGGTAAAATATCTGGGCCAGATATAGTCAGACTTTTGTTACCGTATTTATTTTGAGATGCTCTTTGTTTCTTTCAATTAATTTTAAATGTAACAAAGAATTTAGTAAAATAACTTAATTATCATTAAGCTAGTGTTAGGAACATAAATTGTGACTAAGGTCTGGTGGAAGATTTTAATTCAGAACTTATGGAAACAGGACATTTGTACTACAGAGCTGGTTTCAGCCGGGTTGTTAACAAAAGGGTTAAATGATATCAAAGCAAAGATATGCAAAGATAAATGCTCTTACACACACACACACACACACACATACTCATACACTCACACACACAAGTTAAATCATTTGAAAGCAGACAAATGCAAAGATAAACACTCACACACACACATACACACACACTCACACACACACATACACACACACACATGCACACACATACACACACACACACATGCACACACACACACACACAGAAGATAAATGATATCAAAGCAAAGACCTACAAAGATAAACACTCACACACACACTCACACACATACCCACACATACACAAAGACACATGCTCACACACATACACATAGATACACACACAAACTCACACACTCACGCACAGGTATAAAAGATCAAAAGCATAGACAGGACATCACCAGGTATAATAATCAGTTTATAAATACCTGTACGTTTATATAACATATTGTAGAGAAATGCAAATAGATATGGAATATATCTTCTATCTTTTATATTTCACCTGCTTCAGTCATTTCACTGCGGCCATGCTGGAGCACCAGTTATTACTTTTAAGCCTGGTACTTACTCGATCAGTCTCTTTGGTGAAACATAAGTTATTGGGACATAAACAAACCATCACCAGTTGTCAAGCGGTGGTGGTGGACATGCTGTGCTAAGGCGACATGCTGTGCCTGAGGAGACCTATTGAGTCAGGTACATCAACATCAAAATCAAAATCAAATGAAAACTGTAGTCGTGATCCCCGTGCTAGTGGCATGCAAAAAGCACCATCCGGACATGGCCGATGCCAGCACTGCCTTGACTGGCTTCCGTGCCGGTAGCACATAAAAAGCACCAACCAATTGTGGTTGTTGCCAGCCTCCTCTGGCCCCTGTGCCGGTGGAACGTAAAAAGCACCCAGTACACTCTCGGAGTGGTTGGCGTTAGGAAGGGCATCCAGCTGTAGAAACACTGCCAGATCAGACTGGAGCCTGGTGCAGCCTCCTGGCTTCCCAGACCGTAGTCGAACCGTCTGACCCATGCCAGTATGGAAAATGGACGTCAAACGATGATGAAGATGATGATGATGATGATGATGATGATATAAATAGAGAGAGGTGGGTAGAGAGCACAGAGGATCCAAAATTTTCTTTTGGGGTTTCACCCAAAAGTTTTGAAAAAAATAGTATATATGGTGGGAATCACGATTTGTAACAAATGACCCCTTTTTATGTATTCTAACTTTATTGTAGCAGACCATATGCATATAAAGCAGTAGAAATAAACTGTGGTCCCAATTTTTGAGTGTCAGCTTGACTAGAAAGGGTGTTTCCCAGGCATCTAGGGCAACACCCCTGCATCTGCCACTGGAGAGAGAGAGAGACCAGGAAACCAAGAAGAGTCTAGAATGTGAAAAGTTCATAATGATTCAGGTGTAGATAGGTACATTCCAGGATGGGATAAAAAGGGAACCCATTATCTTGATATGACTTAGGTAAATAGATCAATGGTGTCATAAGTAAAAAATTTGGAATTGATTAAAAAAGGGTTGTGGAGGTCAGGTGGAATATGTTGAGGTAGATTTTCTACAGTCAGATGCCTTTCCTGTCACCAACCCTCACTTGTTTCCAAGTAAATTCATATTTGCCTATGGTTAGACATGTCTCCACAGAATATTGGAAATGAAGAACAACTCTTGTATGGTGGTGACACTCGTTTACAACTATCCCAAGTTGTTGAGACAAAGAGATACTAACACACACACACACACACACACACACACACACACACACACACACACACACACACCTGCCAGGTTTTCTTTCAGTTTCCCTCTATCAAATCCGCTCACAAGGATTTGGTCAACATATGACTTTAGCAGAAGGCACTTCCCCAGGGTGCCACACTGAGAAATCAAACACTAAACCAGAAGGTTGACAAACAAACATATAAACCACACAGCAATGTCTGTACAAACAATATTTCACAGGATTTAAACTTTATAAACATTCCTAATTACTAAAGTTAATTAATAAACTTCATTTTTGATCTTAATTTGATTTCAGAATTTAACTCGTTATTTGTTTCTTTGGAGAGAGATTTTCCTTGTAATTTATAATTTACAAACACCGTATAATTATACTTCACTATAATGCTCTCTATTTTCTTAATTATCAATGTTGTTTATAGTGTGATTTCTTCAAAATCCAATTTACCGTCTTGCATATGTTCAAAAGTTCATCAATATCACAGTTTATTTTAATTTTCTGTAGCACATTTTAATTATTTCTTTGTTTTCATTTAACATTAAAGAGTTAAAATAATATAATTAAATGGTTATATAATTAGTATATATTAGTATGAAAAGGATCTAAACCAACTTTTATTGTGATAGTTTTAAAATGGCATAAAACAGTCATGAAAGCAAATACAAAAAAGAAATATCAGATTCAAGTGAAGAGAAAAAGCTTTAAAGCGAATTAAAGCAGTGTTTCTCAAAGACTGCGGAACACTAGGATTCCATTAGAAATTTCAGGGATACTGCAAGAAGAGACGTTTTTTTTTAATGCAATTTGATAAAAAATCTCTTTATTTCTTTATTACCCACAGAGGGCTAAACATAGAGGGGACAAACAAGGACAGACAAAGGGATTAAGTCGATTACATCAACTCCAGTGTGTAACTGGTACTTATTTAATCGACCCTGAAAGGATGAAAAGCAAAGTCAACCTCAGCAGAATTTGAGCTCAAAACATAACCGCAGATGAAATACTGCTAAGCATTTCATCTGGTGTGCTAATGATTCTGCCAGCTCGCCACCCTATAAATATTTCTTATAGACATGGGCATAGCTGTGTGGTTAAGAATATCTATGCTGAATACCTACGCTGAACTAGTGAGAAATCTGTAGTTACTCTATCCAGACTACAAGTTCAGGTTTATACCTGTAATTATTGGGGCCCTGGGATATATAACACACTACCTAAATACCAATCCTGAGAAATTAGGCTTCTCAAAACTAGAAAGGAGAAAGCTAATTCAATGACTACAGATCCAATCCATCACTGGAACTGTAAAAATCTGTGAAACTTTACAAAAGTTTATTATTTAAATATATATGAGCATGTCCTGATATGCAACTATATGCATGAGAATACATACATAAAGCAAAACATAAAATCTGCACTTATACATACATAAATACATACAAACAAAAAATACCCTGTTGTTGATGTTGAAATTCCAATGAAGGAGCCTTGAATCTAGGTTAGAAACCAGGTCTTTCTCTATTGGCAAGATATCTTGAAATAAAACTGAACAATGACTGACTGACATACATACATACATACATACATACATATAACAGAATTCTTTCAGTTTCTGTCTACCAAATTCTCTCATGAAGCTGTGATTAGCCCAAGGGTATAGTAAAAGACATTTTCCCAGGGTGTAATATATTGGGACTGAACCTGGAACCATGTGGTTAGGAAGCAAACTTCTTAACCACATAGCCACCCTTGTACCCATTATAGTTTAAATATTTACAGACTGTCACATTGGTGTTTACATAGCTAAACACTACCGGATGGTGTCGAACAGAGTCCCACAACAGATTAACATTCAACAACATATCTAGGTTGAAAATATCTGAAACATTCAATCACTAGAATAAAAATCAATAGATCTACTCAAGCAGAGCTAAGTGTAGCTAAACAGCAACCAGAACAAGTACTACCCAAAGTTAAATGTCAACATAAGACCAAACAAAGATGAATAATAGATCATATAAAGACTGTTTTAAATTCTTCCAGGGTCAGCTTGACATTTTGGTGTTGACCAGTTAATAAAAATTGATAGCAGTGAGCTAAAATAAGTATCCATAAGAAATAGACGGAATAAAATCAAATCTAATATACTGAATCTGTATTCTGCTCCAAACTATTTTATCTCTTTGTTATTCCAATGATATTATGAGTTTCCTAAAATTAGCTCTGTACTAATATAGGCCACTTTGTTTTTATTTGTGGCAGATAAGAGAAAAAAAAAACATTAAGAGTATAAAAGATCAAATTATTCTTTTCTGCTCTAAGCACAAGGCCTGAAATTTTTGGGGTGGTGGGGCCAGTCGATTAGATCGACCTCAGTATGTAACTGGTACTCAATTTATCAACCTCGAAAGGATGGAAATTGTAGTTGTGGCCGATGCCAGTACTCCCTGAGTGGCTGGCTCCCATGCTGGTGGCACACAATAAGCACCGTTCATGCGTGGGTTGTTGCCAGTGCCGCCTGACTGGCTCCCCATACCAGTGACATGTAAAAAGCACCATCCAAACATGGTCGATACCAGCCCCCCCTGCCCAACTGGCTCCTGTGCCAGTAGCATGTAAAACGTAGCATCCAAATATGGCTGATGCCAGTGCCGCCAGACTGGCTCCCATGCCAGTGGCACGTAAAGAGCACCTACTACACTCTCAGAGTGGTTGGCGTTAGGAAGGGTATCCAGCTGTAGAAACACTGCTAGATCAGATTGGAGCCTGGTGCAGCCTCCTCGCTTGCCAGTCGGCACTCAAACAGTCCAGCCTATGCCAGCATGTAAAATGGATGTTAAACAATGATGATGATGATGATGATTATCATTATTATTATTATTAAGACTGTGGCCTTATAGAACTGTTAGCACGCGAAGCAAAATGCTTCATGACATTTTGTTAGTCTTTATATTCTGGGTTCAAATTCCACAAAGTTTGACTTTACTTTTTATCCTTTTGTTGGTCAATAAAATGAGTTCCAACTGACCACTGGCACTGATATAACTGACCAGCCCCTCCCACAACATGTCAGACATTGTACCAATGGTAGAGAAAAATTATTATTATTGTAGCAGTAGTGGATGTGACTGTGTGGTAAGTAGCTTGCTTCCCAACCACATGATTCTGGGTTCAGTCTCCCACTGCATGGCACCTTGGGCAAGTGTCTTCTACTGTAGCCTCGGGCTGACCAAAGCCTTGTGAGTAAATTTAGTAGATGGAAACTTTAAGAAGCCTTTTACATGCCACCAGCATGAGGGCCAATCAGGCGGTACTGGCAATGACCACGCTTGAATGGTGCTTTTTACGTCCCACTGGTATGGGAGTCAGGCAGGCAGCACTGGCAAAGACCACGCTTGAATGGTGCTTTTTACATGCCACCAGCATGAGGACCAGTCAGCCAGTACTGGCATCGACTGACACTGGCATAAAAAAAATTCCATTTGATCACTGGGCTTAATGTAACCAACTTACCCCTCCCTGCGAAGTTGCTGGCTTTGTGCCAAAATTTGAAACCAACATTTTTATTATAATTAGTTCCATTAACAACATAATTATTAGAAGCTTATATATTTTCCTATCATTTTAAGTGTACCATTTTCCTTTCACACCATAATTTCTCTGTTAACAAGATAAGCTAATCAACTGACATCAAGCATAGTGAGGTGTCTCACTTTAGTTTGGTGTCTGTGAAGGGAATAAATTGAATTATAAATTAGCAGTTAAGATTTTAATGTAAATGATATCTGTCGTTATAAACACAGTTTGAGACAGAAACTGGCAGGCGATAAATGCATGATTTGATTGCCATCAATGGGTCTCGTTTGGTCTTCTGCTTCTCAGTGAAGCTTATAATGTACAATAGCATTTACAGTGAAATCTTGACAGTTAATTGGTAATAAAATATGAGTTTAATTTCTTTTGTCTATGCCTGTGCTTGGTTAGAGAAGTGATGTTTAAGTGTAAAGCAAAGCAGCTACCTGTTCGTGTGTATAGGGTATATCAAACTGGTATGACTCCACAGTTTGAATGGTACTGATGATCTTGTCTTAAGATCCAACACTAGAGAGCCAATCCAGAACATGGGGCCTTACATCAGTGAGGGGGCTGTTCTGTGTCAATAGATAATTGAAGTCAACATGAAGGAGTACAGTATATATATATATATATATATATAAATATATATATATCTATATATATATATATATAAAATTAAAATTATTAAAAATTATAATACAGGGTATCAAGAGATACCACCACGCTGAAAAAATAGCAGTCAAATCCTGACTCCAAAAACCACAATAGATACCCACTCTTGATACCCTGTATTATAATTTTAAATAATTATTACCTTTGATGGTTTTTATTCCCATGCTGACCACTTGATAAGATCAATATTTTAAATACCGATCTTATCCTTATTTATATAAATATATATATATACACACACACACATGGACACATATATGGATATGTACATGCACTCAGATATACAAATATATGTACATATATACACATGCATGCATATACATAC
>NC_068982.1:137008977-137010664 GCF_001194135.2 Octopus bimaculoides
ATATATATATATATATATATACATATATATATATATATATAAATATATATATATACACACACACACATGGACACATATATGGATATGTACATGCACTCAGATATACAAATATATGTACATATATACACATGCATGCATATACATACGCAGATGTGCGTGTGTGTTATGCACACACACACACACATATGTAGATGCATATATTCATGCACACTAAACACGTGGACAGGGATGCATACATATATACAGAAATACAACCCAGCACATACACACATGGATAGGTGGAAGGGGAGAGAGGGAGTTCACTGAATTATTATTATTTCACTGTACTGTATTTGGAAAATGCAAATCTGGCATGGTGGGTACATCTGGGTATTTTCTCATCATGCTTGTTTACCAAGTTTTCATTACTTAACAGGATGTACAAGGCTTCCTCAAGGCACAAGTCACATACACCAGATAATATATTATATGGGTATGCATTTTTTATTATTGACCATTTTATTTCAAATTCTATTTTTCTTTCTTTTAAATCTCCATATTATGTCTGCTAGTGATATTGTGTGTCACCAGCTTACCTTTCAGAATGAGGAGACATGGTAACAATAATGGACCTTAAACATCGTCAGTGCTACTGACGATGATGACATTGCTGATGATGATAATTGGGGGGAGGGGCAGTGGTGTTGGTGTTGATGGTATCATAGCAGCAACATTGTGGTAAGAAATGACTATACAAATGGTGGGTGCTGGTGGTGGTGGCAGTAATGGTGGTGATGGTGGGGGAGGGGGTTGGGGTAATGCTAATGCTGCTGCTGATGCTGGTGCTGATGATGATGATGATGATGATGATGATGATGACAACAATGACTACAATGATACTGAAGATGAAGATGATGATGATGATGATGACTAGCTTTGTAAGTGAAGTTGCTTCAAACAAAAATTCAAATTTAGCAAGAATTCACTTCATCAGGAACTTACTTACTTACCATTCTACAAAAAGAAAAAAAAGCGCTACGTAAGATGTTATTACAAATAGTCAAGATTAAGTATTGAAAGATAGCATTGTGGCAAAGTTGGAACATTGTTTGGTAAAATAAATATATTTCGTTGAATATTAAAATACTTGGGTTATAAATAATGCAACAAATAAGAAAATGATATGGCAACTGAAGAGAAATATATTATTTAAACATTTCATCCATAATATACATACTTACATATATGCGTGTGTGTGTGTACATACTGCATTCATACATACTAAATATATATACATATATGTGCGTATGTAATATGTGTGTGTGCATATGTATGCATGTAGTATATATATATATATATATATATATATATATATATATATATATATATATATATACTACATACATATATACATGCACATATAATTATATATGCTTCAAAAATATACATATGTATGCTACATACATGCACATATATATATATATAGATAAATAGATAGATAGATAGATAGACAGACAGACAGATAGTGAGAGAGAGAGAGATAGACAGACAGACAGATAGATAGATAGATAGAAATATAGATAGATAGATTAGATAAATGGACAGACGGAGGGACAGACTGATAGACAGACAGACAGACAGATAGATAGATAGATAGAAATATAGATAGATAGATTAGATAAATGGACAGACGGAGGGACAGACTGAT
>NC_068982.1:137010853-137011495 GCF_001194135.2 Octopus bimaculoides
ATATATATATATATATATATATAAACACACACATACATATATACATACATACATCCAACGTGCATACTTTCATACAATTACGTACTACAGAGATACAGACATACATATACACACCCATGCATAAATACACACACACACACGCACATATATACTCATACAACATATACACAATTATATGCTTGCACATACATACCTACACACCAAAATACACTTGCATGCAAGCAGACAAAAGGATGCTTACTTTTATTTATGGAGGTGGTGACAGAATGATTGTGTATCAACGTTTTTTATGTTTGTTATTTTTTCTTTTTTTTTTCTATCTTTGGTTTTAATATAACCAGAACACTGATTTCTTTTCATAGACTCAATGCAACCAGCAAGAGAATAAGATTTAAAAGATTAAAAAACAAACAAGAAAAAGGAGGAGGAGAAGGAGGAGGATGTGATGAACAGCATTCCTTTTTCAATCAATGTGAAAGTCACATGAAAACATTACACGAAAGCTAAACTTTTAATATAAGTTGCAGACAATCTCAAATATTAAAAAAAAGAAAAATGAGGACGAGATAAAGTAAGTATGTGAGTGTGTGTGTGTGTGTGTGTGTGTGTGTATCTATCTATCTTTCTTTCTATCTCTCTCTC
>NC_068982.1:137014534-137016500 GCF_001194135.2 Octopus bimaculoides
AATGCTGGTGTCATGAAAAATGCAGTCCTCTGGCTCATCAGCTCCTCTCCAACTACCAAATCCATGCTAGCATCAGAAACACTGGAAAGCTGCACCAGGATCCAGTCTGATTTGGCATGGTTTTCAACAGCTGGATGCCCTTCCTAATGCCAACCACTCCGAGAGTGACACCGGTATCTGCCACAACTGCATTTTTGTTCAGCTTGATGGGTCTTCTTCTCAAGCATGACATAATGCCAAAGGTCTTAGCCATTGCCTCCATGAGGCACAACACTCAAAAGTGTTTGATTAAATATTCTTCTTTCTCTCTTTTTCTTTCCTTTTATTCTGTCGTCTTCTGTTTTCTATTTTTTTCTGTCTTTTTCTTTTCACCTGTTATAAAATTGTAACTTAAAAACTAATGATATCATTCCATCAACGTATGGACACTGGTTGCTCTCGTTCATACTTTACATTTAAATTTCTGTAATTTTGAAATTTTATCACTTCTTATTTTGAACTTGACAAAGACAGACATAATGTTGAAATATCGTTCAACTAATAAAATATCTTACAATCGAATCATGCTCTTCATCTTGACTACTAGAACAACATGATGTACAAAACCAAATATATGGCATCCTAGGCATAACACCAATATGAACTTCTAACTTGTCTCTTGAGGTCTCTGGGTGAGACTTGTACAAAGGCAAAGCAAAAGTCAAACATAAAATAATAATAATAATAATAATAATAATAATAATAATAATAATAATAATAATAATAATAATAAATCTCTACTGAAACTACAACCTACCAAGCCATAATTGCAATAATATCACAGAGAATTTGGCAGATAACAAAAAGAGCAGAAGGGTACTGAAAAGACTCATGTTACTGTAAAAACCAGTTATTGATCATGAAAGCCATAACTGAAAACTGCAAAGGAAAAAAGGAAGTGTTTAAGCACACTAGGATTGATTGCTAAAAGGCTTTTGACAGTATTCTCCACACATGGATCATTAAACATTTTGGGAATAAATGGCAAACAATTTCTGCAGCCACAGACAAAAAAGTGAGTTATTAAGACTAAAGCCATACCCATTAGAAGAGGAATTCTCAAAGGAGACACTCTTTCCACTTCTACCCTGACTGGACTGACACTTTTAACCCATTAAGTCCCACTGTCCTATAAATAGGACATTAAATGAGAACATTAAATAAGCTATATCACATTGTCTCAGTGTCCTATTTATAGGACACCAAGAATTTCCATTTCTACTTGAAGTAAAGGGGTTTAATAATTATTTTTTTCATGTTAACCTATTTCCAATCATCTGTAATAATCATCAAAGTAATATTCAGGAATTTAAGTACTCTGGGACTTAATGGGTTAAGCGCCATGCTAAACAGAACTAGATATGGATATAACTGCTATGTAAAAACAATCAACCCTCTCTTGTGTACGGATGATCGATCGCAAGCTGTATGCTGCAAATGATAAACAGCTGGAAAGATTATTACAGACAATGAATAGGTTTACCGAAGAAAGAAATTAAAAAATTCAGCTTAAAAAAATGTGACAAAGCAACCTTGAAAAGAGGAAAACTAATTAAGAATAATAATATCACACTCGATAAAGAAAAGGAAATAAGAGAATTAGACCAAACCCAGACATACATATACTTAGGAATCAATGAACTAGATACTGTACATGAGCAAATGAAAGAGAAGATAAGGAAAGAATACTAAAGGCAAGTTAGATTAATACTTAAAACAGAGCTCAATGCAAAAAAAACAAGATAATTGGTATCAGCAGCTGTCCCAGTTATAAGCTACAGTTACAATATTCTTAATTGGACATTGAATGAAAAAAACTAAACTAGACAGGAAAACAAGTAAAATAATGATGGAATTTAGAATACATCACCCAAAATCTGACATAGAAAGGCTATATATATATATATATATATATATATATATATAT
>NC_068982.1:137017063-137026198 GCF_001194135.2 Octopus bimaculoides
ACACACACACACACACACACACACACACACACACACACACACACACACACACACACACATATATATATATATATATATATATATATATATATAAGTCAATGCCAGTAGGGAAAGTAGACATTAAACGACAACGATGATGATGATGAGAACCAAGGAAACTGATATGAATAGTCACAAAGCATGAGCAAAACAAAAATCATTTTCAGTCTTCGAGAAAGTCAAAAAGTTGAAGAAAGAAGTCATAATATCTGATAAATATGAAGACGAAGAAGAATCAACAAAATCTACGGAGCAACTAAAATCTAAGCTAAAACTGAAACTACAAAATATTCAGATAAAATGATGCCAAGAAAAGCTTTTGCAAGGCAAATACTGGTAAAAGCTACACAGGAAGGAAAATAGACAAAGTAAAATCTCATCATTGGTTGAGAAGCTCAAGGCTCAAAGCAGAGCCTGAAGGGTTTTGAATTGCTGCTCAAGAAGAATCTCCCAGCGAGAAACCAGCAAAACCACAAAAAGAAGAAAAATACAATATGTTGCTAGAGAATATGTGGTGATGAGAAGAAACAATAAATCATATTGTCTCTGGTTGCCCATTCCTGGATAAGAAGGAAAATATTCACAGATATGACAGAGCTGAGACATATATAAATTGGAAGCTGCACTGACACTGTAGAATAACTATAAAAAAAATGATACAAGCATATCCCAGAAACAGTGATAGAAAATTACAAAGCAACTATACTCTGGGATATGCTGGAGTAGCAATAGAGAAATCAAGGTTAAAAGACCAGATTTTGTTGTCAGAGATGACCAAAAAAAGAATGTCTTCTTATCAGGATATCAGTCCCAAATTATGACAAAGTATCTCTAAAAGAAACAGAGAAACTCTTGAACTACAAAACTCTGGAAATAAAGATAACCCAAATGTGGAGCCTAAAAACAGAAACAATCCCTATGATAAAGGGTGCATTAGGTATGATTATAAAAACATACAGTCAAACACATATTCAAAACACAAGGACTTACAAAAATACATAACATACAGAAAATAGCACTATGAGGCACTGCATACATCTTGCATAAAGCACTTTCAATACAATAAATACAATAACACTGAAACAAACCACAGTACATACCCGCAAGGCAGAGAGAGTTGTGTTCAGTAGTGCAGTGAAATCATGTGAGAAACACAAGATTACTGATAATAATAATAATAATAATAATAATAATAATAATAATAATAATAATAATAACGGTATAGGCATAGGAGTGGCTGTGTGGTAAGTAGCTTCATTATGAACCACATGGTTCCAGGTTCAGTTCCGCTGAATGACACCTTGGGCAAGTGTCTTCTACTATAGCCTCGGGCCGACCAAAGCTTTGTGAGTGGATTTGGTAGACGGAAACTGAAAAAAGCCCGTCGTATTTATATATATATATATGTTTGTGTGTCGGTGTTTTTCCTCCCACCATCGCTTGACAATTGATGTTGGTGTGTTTACATCCCCGTAACTTAGCGGTGCGGCAAAAGAGACTGATAGAATAAGTACTAGGCTTACAAAGAATAAGTCCTGGTGTCGATTAGCTCAACTAAAAAGACGGTGCTCCAGCAATAGAGCCAGGCTTGTCCGTTGGACACTTTGCAACAAGTATGAACTTGACAGAGCAAAAATTTGGTACAACCACAAACCCGAAGGCAACATCAAAAATAAAAATGCAAAGATCCTTTGGGATTTTATGATTCAGTGCGACCATGAGATAAAGAATAGGAAGCTAGACATAGTCTTAACTGAGAAAGAAAACAAACTATGCTGAATAATAGATATAACATACCCAACAGACAACAAGGTATGCGATAAGGAAGAAAGAAAAGTCGAGAGATATGACAGGTTAGCTTGAGAAGTTAAGCAGATGTGGTCGATGAAAAAGGTAGCAGTAGTACCAATAATTGTTGGAGCCCTGGGAACAGTGAGCAAAAATCTCGAGTAGTAAGTGGAACAAATAGGGGCTGCAATAAGGGTGGAGCACTTGCAGAAAACAGCAATGCTTGGGACTGCTTGAATACTCCGGAAGGTGCTCGAAAAATAAGAGGTGTTACCTTAGTTCACTGGTAGTGAACAGCTGACACTGTAGTACATCTCCAGTGTTAGAAGTTGTGCAAAGGAAATAATAATGCTAATAATAATAATAATAATAGTTATAATTATAATAATCTGCTTGTCATTGTGTGCATTCCCATGTTACACTTCAAAGGGAATCAACAAGTACCACTTCAAAAGAAATCAGAAAGCAAGAACACTTACCCTTAACTATTCCCTATCTGTATTGATTTGTCAACTAATCTTATTGGCTCTAGCCTTTTCAAGCTCAATTTTTACAATTGACTTGCAACAATCGTCTATCATATCATTTATTAATCGAATTTATAGTGTGTGTCACTTTGTTTACTAATTAATTATGCATAGCAAATATGAGTGTATGTTGTTATTATTTAGCTCTTGGTAATGGAGAAAAAAGAAAACAGTTTCTAGCCTAGACCCCAAAGCTCCTTCATTGGAATTTCAACATAAACAGTGTGTTTTGCATGATTGTATCTATGTGTGCAAGTATGGAATCAGTGCACGTGCAGATCTGTAGGATTTGTTTTATGCATGTAGACTCATATATATATACGTGCATGTCAAGACATCTTCTGTTAAATTTTTGGAAAGTTCTACATATTTTGACAGTTCCATTGATAATTTGTGTCGGTAGTCTTCTTATTAGCTTTCTTCTATATGGCTTTGAGAGCTCCAATTTCTCAAGATTTGTGCCGCAACAGTTTATTCCATATCCTTGTGTAGTTATGGCCAATGCCAGTGTTACATAACTGGCACCCGTGCCAGTGGCACGTTAAACGCTCCCACTACACTCTCAGAGTGGTTTGCATTATGGAGGGCATCCAGCCATAGAAACCATGCCGAAATCAGATTGGAACCTGGTGCATTTCCCCAACTTACCAGTTTTCAGACAAACCGTCCAACCCATGCCAGCATGGAAAGCAGACGTTAAATGATGATGATAATGATGTGTCATATTAATTACAGGTATAAATATGAACTTGTAATCAGGGTAGAGTAGCGGAAAAATTCTCAATAGTTCAGTGTACTTTTTTTGTTTTGTTGCTTCTTTTTCCCAGATTTTTAATTTTATGTCGACATCTGTTGGCCAACAGATTTCCACCTCTGTATATAGCTTCTCTTCTCTGTCACAAATCATTGTCTGATCATATTATGTGTGCATTTTATTGAGTTTTTCACAGAGACATTCCACCATTACTCTTTCATTTTATGAGTGGCTGTGGTCTCTACCACACTGTAGGTTTTTATATCTTTGGCCTCAGGATTATCTTGTAAGCATGTATGTATGTATGTATGTATGTATGTATGTATGTATGCATGTATATATTATGTATGTATGTATTTATGTATGTATGTATTTATGTATGTATGTATGTATGTATGTATTTATGTATGCATGTATGTATGTATGTATTTATGTATGTATGTATCTATATATGTATGTATGTATGCATGTATATGTAAATAAATATATACAAACATATACACAGATATTTGTATGTGTATGTATATATATAAATATATATATATACATAAATATATATATGTGTGTGTGTGTGTATGTATATATATATATATATATATATATATATATATATATATATATATATATATATATATATCATTGTCGTTTAACTTCCATCTTTCATGCATCATCATCGTCATTAACATCCGTTGTCTATGCTGGCATAGGTTGGATGGTTTCACCAGGGCTGGTAAGCTGGAAGGCTGCACCAGATTCCAGTCTGATTTGGCATGGTTTCCACAGCTGGATTCCCTTCCAAACATGCCAACCACTCTGAGAGTGTAATGGGTGCTTTTTATGTGCCACCAGCACGGGTGCCACTTGCATGACACCAGTATCTCCTACAGCTGTGATTTTGCTCGGCTTGATGGGTCTTCTTCTCAAGCATGGCATAATGCCAAAGGTCTTGGTCATAGCCTCCATGAAACCCAACACTCAAAAGGAACTCAGCCACTTTGCCTCCATGAGGCCCAACACTCGAAAGGTGCTCTTTACATGCCACCAGCATGGGTGCCAATTACATGACACCAGCATGTAAATATATGCATCTGTACATATATCTGTTATTGTCTATATTATATATTCATTATTATATCTCTTACATGTATGTATGTATGTGTATATGTATATGTATATAAACAAATGTATGTATATATAAATGCACATATACGTATATATATACACGCATATGTATACAAACATACACACATACATACATACACACATAAATACATACATACATATATATATACATACATGCATATATACATTTATATGAAATAAAGTAGAACCTAGCAAACTTAGAAATGTAATAACTACACAAACGTAGCTAACTGAAAGTGATACATGAAATCATGAACTGAAGTCTTTGAACTTCACAAATATTCTGCTATCTGTAATATAGAATCTTTATTACTTCGGTAATCTGCTACATTAGCATGTGTGAAAGTCTGGGGGAAAAGTGTGAAAGTGAGTTTCGAAAGCCTAAGTCACAATGAATGGAGAAGTGGTGGAAAGCTAGCTCGGGGGAATATCTGATGGTTTTATTTGAAATTCAAATAACTAAATAAGGAGTTTCCAGCTTAATTATTATGGCTCAAGATGTTCAATCAGTCAGCATAGCTCAGAGTGAGCTGACAAGTGCCATGGTAACAAGGAAATGATATCTATCTTCATTATCTTTCATACAGTTAAGTCGGTGAGCTGGTAGAATCATTATTGCACTAAATAAAATGCTCAGCAGCCACTGAGGTCGTCTTAGCTTGTCATCGTTTTGGGGATCTATAAAATAAGTACCAGTTGAGCCCTAAGACTGATGATTTACCACCTCACTGGAAATTGCTGGTTTTGTGACAGAATTTGAAACCTTTGTCTTTCAAATGGTTCAGTGCCACTCTGAAACCACATTGGATTGGAGAAGCACCATTGAATACCCAGTCCCAAAATACATTGAATGCTTGGTCTTTTCAATGCATGATTATACTGAATGATTTTCTCATCCCCATCACTCAATCCACAGGATGACTTGACAGCTGCACTTTAACCTTTTCGTTACTGTATTTATTTTGAGATGCTCTGTGTTTCTTTCAATTACTTTAAATATAACAACGAATTTAGTAAAATAACTTAGTTATCATTCAGCCACTGTTAGGAACATAAATTGTGACTAAGGTTTAGTGGAAGATTTTAATTCAAAACTTATGAAAACAAGACATTTGTACTACAGAGCCAGAGCTGGTTTCAGCCAGGTTAGTAACAAAAAGGTTAAAGCTAATGAAATAACCATCAATACCATTTTGAAAATAGCAATGAATTATTCTACTCAGTGATACTTAGGAATTAAATTAATTTAAGAAACGAAAGATGAGTTAAGCTTTACAATAGGTTCTGTCAATTGATTGGGTATAGTTTTCTTGTGAATGGTGAAATGGTTGTATAACATTTTTGTTCATTTCTCATTAATCTGCAAAGAACTGTTTAATCAATTCTGTGTACTTTGATATGCAACAGTTAAATGCTAAAGATTGTTCATCAATATTGCATGTTGTGTATTGCACTAACAGCCTTAGAATTTTCCATATATTGGATATTGTGAATTGTGGCCTTTGAAAAAAGAAAACATTATGTTTACAATCCATGATACAAGCAATTCAGCATTGAGCCAATGCACCAAGATACTCTTAACAAAATCAAATAGACCTCCTGGCAATAAGCAATATATCAGAAAATCAAGTTGACTTTGTGATTCACATATGAAACCAACATTTGAATATGAAGTCATATGCTGAACTTATAGAATTCTGGTATGATTCTCTGCTTCCTGATATGATTCTGCTAAGCCAGACTGTTAACAATGAACTACATAAATTGGAGTAGCTATGTTACTAATACATCTGTAGGCATTGGGATTTTTTTTAATGACTGAGATATGTATGTCGTTAAGTAAGGTGCAAAGCTCAGTTAGTTTCACAATAAACCAACAAATATACAACAACAAATCTATTGAAGGAACAAACAATGTCTTTTTCATTCAATTTATCAAATAAACTTCGCACACACACACTTATACATACATACAACTGTGGGCATAAACATATAGAGACAAGCAAGAACAGCATTCAATTTCTCCTCCTCTAAAACACGAAGAATATTTCTATTTGTCAAGTATTCATTTTATGGACAAATTAGTTTATATTCAGCTTCTTATTTTAACATCGACTTTTGTTTCAGTATCAGCTTCCTAATAGACCTTTTTTTAGACAACTTGATAGCAATCTTTTGTCTATCAATTTAAATATTTAGGCTTCCAGCATCTATAACAAATAAACAAGGGATTTTTTTCACTGACTGATAAAATCTGTCTTTTGCTTCTTTACTAATTATGTACAAGTCATGTGCACTTCTACACACTCACACAAAAATTGACGCACGTGCACAAACATAGACGCATGCATACACACACACTATCTAGCTACATATATATGCATAGACAGGGGAATTCTTCAGGACATTTACTATTAAATGCATACAAAATTTTTATTTCACATTTTGTCACAATTTTGCTTTGGTAAATTTTTAATAGTATCTCTGCTAATGTATTGTGAATAGATTTTGCAAAACACACACATATATATAGCTGGTCTTAAAAGTCATCTGAAGACTCGTCAATGGAATGATTCTGCTGTGTGATGGGGTGTGGTGAGTGCGTTGATGGGATGGCTATCATCTGCCAGGATGAAGCAATCATATATATATATATATATATATATATATATATATATCATCATCATCATCATCATCATCATCATCATTGTTTAACATGTTTCCCAGGCTAGCAGGGTTAGACAGTTTGACAGGAGCTACTTCCCCAGGGAGCTGTCCAGACTCCAATTGTCTGTTGTGACATGGTTTATAAATATTTATATGTGTGAGTGTGTGTGTGTGTGTGTGTGTGTGTGTCTGTGTGTGTGTGTGTGTGTGTCTGTGTCTCTGTGTGTGTGTGTGTGTGTGTGTGTGTGTGTGGATTCAGAGAATCATGCAACTATCACAGTAAGCTCCCCATATGGAACTGGCTATCAGTCTACAGATTAATCAATTACAATGTAAAGTAATGTAATGTATCCATGCAACTGAAAATCCAGAAATCGGAGTGATAAACTTTTCAGCAACAAGTAAGCAATGCATGAAGTCAAGAGCCAATTTTCTAAAGCTATTTTCATAGTTATTCTCCTGTGTTTGAGGCTTTCTTAATTTCTAAAAACATGTCATCCATTCAACACTTCAATTTTTTGTTCATAAAAATGTACTCAGATTTCAAAAAGCTATTATTGAGCATTATAAAGGACAGTATATGTTGTCAGGAATCATTTAACTCAATAGTACAAAGTGCTCAACCAGAATTTGCAAGGTATGAAGTTTGATTCTCTGTAGCACATTTTTTTTTTCTTATATATAGGGGCATTTTACCTGATTTTCTAAAGCTGTTTCCACAGCTGTTCTCTTAGGATCCCCTTCAATCCCATGGCATTTGAGGGAGTCTATTTTTCATACATTCCTGACGTTTAATGTACCTGCACATCTGCCACATGTAAAGACTACTTTCTCAGTTAGTCTTCCAGTGGTACCATTACACCTCTTATGTGTCCATAGCTTGCACTGAGTACACCGTATGGAGTTTCTCCTGACACCTTTTTTTACATACTGAGTAGGGCCATCTCCCTGAAAGGATCTGTGATTTGTCTGTTTTCCTATTTATCAAGACTTTAGTCTTTGTTAAATTAACTAGTAAGAGATAAATAATATTTGATAAATATGTGTGATTTTTATGTGATTTTTATGTACTATTAGTTTCATGTAATGAAAGCATCTCAAACAGTATTTTTTAACAGGTCTGGTGGCTTATTGCAATCTTCAGGCAATAATCACATGACATAGCAAGCTAAAAATAGGACAATAGGATGAGAAAAAAAATTGGAAACGATGAGAAAGAAGTAGATATAAAAGGTGGAAGATTGTAAAACCAGAAAATGGGAAAAAAATCGTAAAGAAGCAAAAAGGGAAGGATTATAGATATGTCCCCTTCAACCATAAACTAAATATAAGGCCTATTTATATATCCAGACACAGTGAGGCTGTTAACTTCCTGTCCAGCCATGCCGTCAAAGAAATTTCCCTTTCTGATAGAATTGTTGTTGCTAAGGAACTGATATTTTCTGACAATATTCTTTTACAACACCATGTGACCTGCCTTGACCACTAACAACCTAGCTTCCGGTATTCATCTTGGATTCCCCGTACCTCTTCATTCAACAATCCAATATAAAGATAGGCTTCTTTATCTTGGTCTTATTTTATTCAAATGTAGCCCGTTGACTGCTTCGCCCTTCAGCATCCTCCCCCAACCGATTTCTTTTATACTTATGTGATAATGTGTAGTCTTGTATTGTATCAATATATATATATATGGCATTAGGAAGGGCATCCAACTGTAGAAACTCCACCAGATCTGATTGAAGCCTGGTGCAACCATCCAGTTCAACAGTCCTCAGTCAAATCGTCCAACCCATGCTCACATAGAAAGCGGATGTTAAACCATGATGATGATGATATATATATATATATATATATATATATATATATATATATATATATATATATATATATATAAGAATAACTGGCTTGTCAGTGCCGCTGGACTGGCTCCTGTGCAGGTAGCACATAAAATGCACCATTTGAGCATGCCTGACTGGCCCTCATGCCAGTGGCACATGAAAGCACCCACTACACTCTTGGAGTGGTTAGCGTTAGGAAGGGCATCCAGCTGTAGAAACTCTGCCAGATCAGATTGGAGCCTGGTGCAGCCTTCTGGCTCGCCAGCCCTCAGTCAAACCATCCAACCTATGCCAGCATGGAAAGCGGACATTAAACGACAATGATGTTGGTGATGATATATGCATATGTGTATACATACATATATATATATATATA